>NC_057800.1:97083817-97310193 GCF_018294505.1 Triticum aestivum
TTATATTCTAATTATATGAATATAATTCAAATTCAAATAGCTAATGAATTAAATTCAAAGTCCCAAAAATAAATACTTAAAAATGTTCAATATTTTGGTTGGGACCAGAACCCTTGCCAAAAATTATCAAACATTTAAGAAGAGCATTTTGGAACAATGAATGAGATTTTTAGGGTTTTTGCCCTTCTTTTATTTAGGGTTTTGAGGCTTCCAATTTCCCTCAGTTCAAGTTTCAAAAATTTAAACATGATGCAAACACCAGGCAGCACCAGAAGCTAGGGATGTGACAACTCACCCCCACTAAACAAAATCTCGTCCCGAGATTCAAGTGTAGGGTAAGACGAAGGGGAAACGCAAACTAGTATAATCTTCACGATCCAGGGTGCACTTCAATTGAACGTTGATTCGTTCACCATCATTGTCTCGAAGTCTTGCCTTGAGAACTCCAACTATCATGACAATGAGAGGAAAGGAAAGACCCTAAAAGAATTGTTCTTCCCGAAGGTCGAACAACTCCGGATTAATCCACGGTATGAGACATAGCAACATCTCTCGAGCTGAGAGACGAAGCACACATCCATAGGAATGGAGTGAAGCAGATGACAAAGGTTCACTAGGTAGACAACATTTCCAGACTTAAGAATGTGGTGATCGGTTGTCAACGTAGCGAGGAGTTGAATTGCCATGATACCATAACGATGCACCTTAGGGAAGGTGACTCGTAGATATATCCCCTTAAGTGGCAAAAAGAATTACCATTGATATAGAGATCATTGAGACTCTCTATATCGGCCTAAGGCAAATCACAGCAATCGATTGGCGGGGGTCAGTAGAATGGCATACCCAGACTTGGATGATGTGGATTACCTTGTTGAAGACAACGTAATGGATGAATTTGCTTATCACCGGAAATGGAAGAGACCCATGGTAGAATGGCACATTGGCGGTGCAAGCCGGGAACAAAATGCAAATGATGGGAATGATTCTGGTAACTGGGGAAGAACCCAACAATAGAGAGTGAATTCACTGTTTGAAAAGGTCATAGCATTGCCGAGGAAACTGAGAGGAATCCCAGTTAGTGCCGATGATAACACGTAGCGCTTGTGCGTGCTCTCAAGAACTTGAGCATTTCCATATTCATCAAGCTTTTACCAACATCCGTGTCAAGGGTGCTAACAACACAACATACTACCATGATGAATGATGATGGATGATGCAGATGCAAAGGAAGATAGCACTATCTCAGATTTCACCCTTGGCGGGGCCAAGGAAATAAAATCTGGATGATCGACCGAGAGACATTTAGCACTCCGCTTCTAATGTTCTCCTTGACGTGCTAGTGTATCCCACTCATAGATATGGTTTGATAACTAGAACATCAAGTAAAGGTAGGACTTCGGGAGCAATAGAATCCATAAGGAACAGTTACGGAGGTAAATCCTATGAAATCCTTATGGGGAGGTGGCCAACTTCTTCAATCAAGATACTACAATAATAGGTCTTCCGGCTGGGTGTGTTGGCCATGACATCCACTTTACCGGTTATCGAGGGACCAGTATTATAGTTCTTGGGAAATGTTCCAACCATTATATCTGCCTGAGATTCAAATCTGGTTGGTGTCAGGATATTCCAGACCCATCGAGTCTAGGAAGAAAAATGAAAGTTTGCAACACAAATCGACGAAATGACGTTGCGAGATTCTAAAGAAATAAACTACGATAGCAAGCTCCAAAACATGAGCTGGTTCTGCTACACACATGTGAACACGTTGTCCCAGACAAACATTATCACATGGTAGTCTTACAACAAAACACTACCGAGTTCAGGTGGGGAACCATCATTAATGACATCGAAGTCTCCACGCGTGGAAGTCCAAAGAGTTCACCTTGGACAGACTCCTTTATCTTTGAACAACTCAATCAGTGGCTTGGTGTGCTAGGATATACATATGGAATGGAGGTTGCAAGTCTCCGAACCACAGAATACTTCGCACGTATGCATGACTGATTTGGGATGATTCCAAAGGAAACAACATTGACTTTCTCGAGTCCACGGCGGCAACTTGCATCCAATGCACATGAACTAGAGGAAGTCACCTCTTACATACGAACATATGCTTCATGAGCTAGCATGAACAAATGCTTTCAAAAGTTTCCAGCACTAACTTAATGTTCAACAAAATCATGGAGGAGATAAGGATGTTGTCAATGGGCTCAACAACAATTCATCCGGGTTCCCTTTTAAAAGGAATTCCATAGTTAAGTGAACACGGTGATAGCACTGGTCAGACCAAAGAATATAATGGTGTATGCTCAAGGAAAATCCACGAGTAAGACAACATTACGAATATCGTTGGTTCTGATTTGATTTGACGATAGCCCACACTCAAATCAAAGGATTGATAAGACAATAGGTCCAGCAACTGATCACAGGGACCAATCGATGAAGATATCATCTTTCTTCAACACACACTACACAAGAATATCCCTTTGGAACGAACTAAGTCAGGCAAGCTTTTATCTTCCAACTCTCCAAGTTGTTGTCTAGCTTAACCAACTAGCTCAGGGATATCTAACATCGATCTTGGAGAGAGAGTGGTTCACAAGAAACCAACTTGATCACGAGCTCAACATAGCGGTCAGGTGACAACCTGGTAATACTACTGAGAAGATCTTCGAAAAATCACGAACCACCGATATGTTACTAAGCTCGAGAACAATCTCGCTTTTGAGGGCAAGATGATATGACCAAATGAGTGAGGACTTGACAAGATCCTAACTCATCAATCGAAGGGTGCACCGAAATAAGGACTAGGTAGCACGATCAGTCTTAGAAGGATGATTCAAAAACCAACATGCTAAGAATGAGAATATTGTCCATTTACTACCAAGCAACAGAGTTGCTAGCAGTATTGATTTCACACACCACGATTCACTTGTCGGCATTCCGGTTACAATAACACAGGAACCGAGGAATGAACAATGATGGCAAGAAGTATCACTGTACCAAGAGTTCATAGGATGGTGTGCAATTCCTACCATAATCCCGATATAAAAGATGGTAATACTCCAAGGTAGAACAGAGCAAAAGCTGGATTGGCATTTTGATCTGCGGAGTACAATTGTTTTGACCCAATCCTAGATATGGATGAGGTACTGGAGTTTGTTTCTCCTAGTCATCCTGAATAGAATGGCTTGACGGACCACAAGAATAATAGGCATCGATGAACGATTGCACACATACTCTTGACTATCAATTGATAGACGAGGGTCAGAAGACAACTAGAGCGGGACAACTCAAAGGAACATACGATTTTCTGAGTTGTGGATGCATGGTTTAGCATGTCGAACAAAGTTCAACATATTTCTTCCGGATAACCCATGCAGAGAGGTAGAACTGGCAGATTCACAATATAGAATGGAGAACTCATCAAAAGCACTCTAGTTGTGATCTTTTGGTTCAAAAGAACTCCTGCCAAGAATGGTTCATGGTATTTGGAAGAACGATATACCACGGACCTCGAGGACTATCGCAAAGGTTACTATTAACCTAAGGGAGCTAGCAATTACTATCAACATGAGGTAGGTAGGGTAATCTTGGGTTCAAAACCCAGAAGTAGAATACCTACTACTAAGTGGCATCACGGGATGCTTTCGAGAATACAGGCCAGAATCATCACACTGGGAACACAAAACATGGCTAGACTACTAGATGATCCCCTGAGACACCTAGGGTCATAATAATAACTCCAACATAAAGGTCGAGGCAGTAGAGTACCTCAACTCAACAATTTGTGTGATTAACCTGGCCTAGAAAGACATTGAAACCAGAGGAAAAGGATTTTGCAAATGCATCAGACTCTTTGAAAACCTGGGATGACTCGGACATCATAACGGCTGTAAATGCTCAGAAAAGACTTGAGACATTCACAAAAATGGTGGCATAACCACCCAGAAGCACAATATCAAGGTTTCGAGATCAACAGTTAACGTACGGAAGTAGTAGAAACTGAACTCAAGCTTAAATCCAACAATCTTATAAGTCTACGGATTAGTAACACGTGATCCTGATAGAAAGAAGAGATAGCCTAGTTCTTAATCCCCGTTGGAAAGATAAGATGACTCAGATCAGAAGGGCATAAGGTATAAGGAGTAAAAAGAGCCTTACGTTCCCTCCCACAATCAATTCCCTTATATAACTAAAGAATTTCTAGACTCAACTTCGACCAGTTTGGCTTGGTAATCCTACAGGCAGTCAAGCTCTGATACCAAAACTGTCAGGACCCCGACTCAATGTCACATCGATCTAGCCTGTAACACCTCATATCACTTTGCGGCCTCATGCACGCTATTCCCACGGGTGTCGCCTTACCTTTGCCCGGGACCGTTTGCGCCTTTTGGCTCACGTATATGATGATGTCGCTAGCATCCATATGATAAAGAGCCCGGGCTGACATGACTAGTCGTAAACCCAAAGTGGCACAAACTTACAGGGACAGGCATCCATGACCCAACATCGAACGTGTCGGTCATCAGCGAGTGAATCCAGGCTGTAGCACTGGGCTAGCAGGACTCCGGTGAACCGGGCTGTAGCGGGCTAACAGGACTCCGATATTCATCGCGTGACATTTCCCCGAAGGGACAGACACAGGAACGAAGAAGGACACATGCCGGCCAGCCTAAGTGTTCCGGAGCAGTAGCAAGCTACCATGGCTCAGTGGAAACACTAGGAGACATTTCCCGGTAAGAGAGGCTACCAAGGATAAACAACTAGGTTGTCAGATCCCACACATACCAAGCATTTCAATAACATACACACAATATGCTCGATATGTGCAAATACAACATGGCATCACAACATGACTCTACAACTCAAGTATTTATTCAACAGGCTCCGAGGAGCGAGATATTACAAACATGGGTCTCATGACCCAACAATCAGAGCATACAAGTCAAAGCACATGCGGAAGCTATGATGTCTGAGTACAGACATCTATAAATGAAAAAGGCTGAGAAGCCTGACTATCTACCAGATCCTGCCGAGGGCACAAGATCGTAGCTGAGGTAACAAGCTAAACGTCGAAGTCCACGTGGAACTACTAGTGAGACTGAAGTCTCTCTGCAAAAACATAAATTAAGCAACGTGAGTACAAATGTACCCAGCAAGACTTACATCAGAACTAACTACATATGCATCATTATCAACCAAGGGGATGGTGGGGTTTAACTGCAGCAAGCCAGCTTTGACTCGGTGGCTATCCTGAACTACGACTGCAAGTAACTCTTTTGAGGTGGCGCACACGAGTCCACATATTCACCATATCAATACACCACTATGGATCCGCTCCCGTCTCCCTACGAGAACGCCATCCATAGCACTCATGCTTATCTTGCGTATTTTAGAGTGTCCACTTTCACTTGTCTATGAACTGTACAAGGGTCCAAGTTTCCATATCCGAGGAATCCGGCTATTCGAATAGATGATGTTAACCCTGCAGGGGTGCACTTCTTCACACACGCTCTCGCCACTTACCGCCCTGTACACGTCATGTACCTCGGCAACCTTCAAGCGGAAACCGGGCGAGGGAGTCGGCCACGACCTGACTAACCGAACAAGTCCCTAGTCCAGGTTTATCGCCTATTCGGGTTCCATCCGCAAGGAGATCCGGCCGGGGTGTCGCTTACGGCCCCAAACGATGTGAGCAGGGTTCCCAAGCCCACCATCCGGGTGCCACTTGGTACACCGTGCCACTGTGCCTAGTCTGTCCCAAGCCCACCTGTACCGGGTGCCACTTGGTAGACTACTAACACTACCTACAAACACCAGAAACTAGTTGCAACTCCTGGACAGAGATCATGTTGATTAATAAGTCGAGAGGGGTCGAGTTACCGGAACCCAATGTGTGGTAGTAACTGGTCATGGATCACAAACACAGAACTCAGTTCCTGAGGACGGCTGCAATGAGACAACCCACCATGTACTCCTACATGGCCTCTCACCGCTACCTTTACCAAATCGTGTTCACACACTTAGCTCACACACAGTAGGACATGTTCACACGCCTCTGATTCATCCCCGATGAATCAGACCTGACTCAACTCTAAGCAGTAGCAGGCATGACAAACAAGCATGAATGAGTAGGCACATCAGGGCTCAAACAACTCTTACTCATGCTAGTGGGTTTCATCTATTTACTGTGGCAATGACAGGTCATGCAAACGATAAAGGGGTTCAGCTACCGCAGCAAGTAACAAATATGTCGTTGTTGTCCTAATGCAGTAAAAGAGAGCAGGAGCGGGAGAGTGGGATTTTATCGGAATGAACAAGGGGGTTTTGCTTGCCTGGCACTTCTGAAGATAATATAGCTCTTCATCGGTGTCATCGAACTCATCGTCGAACCACGTCTATCGAGAGGGGACAAACACCGGCAACAGAGAAAGAACACAATCAATGCAATGCAACAATATGATGCATGAGTGTGACATGGCAATATGCTGTGGTTTGAGCTAATGCAGCTAGCAACAAAGTTAAATGAAGTTGGTTTGAACCCTAAATTCAAAACCAAACTCCATATGTGAAATTCAAATGCTCTTTATTTGTTTTGTGCTAAACAACAGCTATAAGTTGTTCTAACATGCATGAAAATAGTACAGATGGATAGATTGGATTTTTCTGATCATTTTTCATATATAAATTATTTAATTTGGAGCTACGGTTGAATTTCTATGAATTATTGAAGTTTTAGCTATTTCTGGAATTTCTTGATTATTATAAAATAAACTAAATTCCAGAAAAGGAATATTGCGTCAGCATGACCTCACCCTGACGTCATCAGGTCAACAGGGCGGGTCCAGGTCAAACCTGACGTGTGGGGGCCACACGTCAGTGACTCAGGTGACTAACAGAGTTAATTAACTCTAACTAACCAAATTAATAGCCACGGGGCCCACTGTCAGTGTCAGCAGGGGGTAATTAGTTTAACTAATTCGATTAGTGCTAATCCTAATTAGCTAACAGGGCTGGGCCCACCTGTCATGGACACAGGGGGGGGGGTCCCGCCGTGGTCAGAGTGGGTCAAACCCACCGGCGACATGACACCGGCGAGGCCCGAGACGGCGGCGTGAATCGGAAACGCGCTACAGGGCACGGGCGAGGCCGTGCTTGGGCTCGTTGGAGAGCCCTTGCTGGTGCGCATCGAACGGTGGTGGTGGCCGTGCCGGTGGTGGCCGGTACCGACGGCGAGCTCGTGAGCGGCGGCCGGAGTTCGGGTGCGGTCGGGTTCGGCGCTGCTCACAGACGAGGGAGATGAGGCGCTGGAGGGGCTCTACGGGTCGCGGCTAGCGCAACGGGTGCACGCCCGTGACCAAATGGTCATCGGGATTTCGCCGGCGACGAGCCCGTGCGACGGAGCGTCTCGGCTCCGGTAGAGGGGCGGCTAGAGCTCGAAATCAGACATGGGGTTAGGGGGAAACGAAGCAGGGGCTCACGGGGATCGTGCAGGGAGGGTCAGCGAGCTCGGGGAAGCGACGATGGTGGCGAATCGACGGTGAAGATCCTCGGCGGCCGGCGATGGAAACGGCGATGCCCGCGACGTTGTGGCGCGTCCGTAGTTCCATGGCTTGGTGGAGAGGATGAGGAAGGCGCGGCGGTTCTTCTGGAAGCATCGGCGAGGCGAGGGGTGGATATTGGCCGCGGTGGAGCTCGTCGGTGCTCTCGGGTGCTCGTGGTCGATCGCGAGAGAGAGAGAGAGCAGAGGAGGAGGAGGAGGGGGTCCAGAGCGAGGGGGGGATCAGGGGAAGTGTCGTGGCGTCGCGGAGGAAGTCCAGGGCGATGAGGGGGTAGTAGGAGGTGGCCAGGGGAAGCAGGAGGTGGCCAGGGCGGCGTCGGCGCTCGCCACCGAGCAGCTTCGGGGCGAGGGGGAGGAAGACGACAGAGAGGAGGAGGTGGGCTGGGCCGGCTTCTGCAGCAGGCCGCACAGGTGAGTGGGCCTCAGGTAAGCGTCAGGTAAGTTCCTTCTCTCTTTTTTAATTTTTTTGTTCTGTTTGTTTTATTAATTTATTTTGCCACTATTTTGAATTTAAAATAATTCAAACAATGCCAAAAACTCCGCTGAATATTTTTATTTTGCTAGATGGACTTTTCCAAAAGCTTATAAAATATTCCAGGGATATTTGAAATTATATTCTAATTATATGAATATAATTCAAATTCAAATAGCTAATGAATTAAATTCAAAGTCCCAAAAATAAATCCTTAAAAATGTTCAATATTTTGGTTGGGACCAGAACCCTTGCCAAAAATTATCAAACATTTAAGAAGGGCATTTTGGAACAATGAATGAGATTTTTAGGGTTTTTGCCCTTCTTTTATTTAGGGTTTTGAGGCTTCCAATTTCACTCAGTTCAAGTTTCAAAATTTTAAACATGATGCAAACACCAGGCAGCACCAGAAGCTAGGGATGTGACAATAGTAAACAACCAACACATGAACATGGTATGATATGCGGGATGCGGTATGCGATGCATATGCATGATATGCAAATGAATGATTGAACCTGGCCTCAACTTGGAAACCCTAGTATTCCACTGGAAAGGTGAGGTGATTTCGATTGAAATCGATATAAAGAACACCGAAATCGGAGACACGGTTTGGAAATGGCAAGCAAAACAAATATGACACCGGTCTGCGATAAACAGCAAGTAGCCATATAAATGCATCAAGATAATTATGCTACAGCACTCAAACATGACAACCAAATACATGGCAGGGATCCACCCATGATGCTTGACAAAAGATGAACACTGATCTACGGCCAATTCATTCATTAATAGGTTCAAACAAGCATGGCAAAAATGCAAACGATAACAGGTTTCAGACTTAGTGAAATTAACACAAGCCTGGAATTTCAGATCAGGTAGCACACTTTGGAGCATGAAAACTATATGCTAGAGGAACTTAACATGGCAAAGCAAGGCATGGCATGAAGCTACTCAAAGAGCTTAACAAAAGTCCCTTAGTGACCTTGAGCCAAAAGGGATCAGAAAATACAATTGCAAGCATATGAACATGGCAAAAATATAATCAGGTTACAGACTTAGAGAAAAACTGGAGCATGCAAATCTGTTAACGAGTAGGCATGTTAACGAGCTCGATGCACTCACTACAGAGCAAGGCATGACAATCTAAGCATACACCCATCAAGAATACACATTATATAAGCTAGACATGGTAAGAACAACAATATAGCATGCACGGATCAACAACAACGTCCTCGGCAAAATCGCTAACAAGTAGACAATCTGCCCAAATTCATGAAATAGCAAAAGTAGAGCTCGATTGACTCAAGCTAGGGTGCTCCATAATTGAAAACAAAGAAATGGATGAATAGAGCACTACAAGATTAACAAATCACCCTTACTGATCATCCTCAAAAGAGGTACGGATAACTAGGAAACAACATGAACATATGGCATATTGATAAAAATAGATCAAGGACTTAGAGAAATTCTAAGTCCCTGAAATCAGCATTAACGAATGCACTACTTTGCAAGCTTGTGCTAGTCACCACATATATCACAAAAATACACGGATAGCACCTCTGTAAAGAAGGCATGGCATATAACAAAACTCATGTAAAGCTCAGGAGCATATCATGCACACATTAATCATGGCAAAAATGACAAATAGCTATTTGGTGTAGCAGATGTGACAATAAACTCAAATAGCACTCTTCCAACAGCATTTCGGGCATCAAGATGAGCTCAAATGAAAATGATGCAATGAGATGAAATGATGCACTCTCTGAGGCGAACATTTTGATATGCTATACGCTTAAAACGGAGCTACGGATGCAAAATTACAACATGATGAACATGGGCATTTGAAACTGGAAATCTCGGGGACTTAGAGAAATATTATACCCTCAGGGTAAAAGTCAACGGCGCAGAATCCAACGTTCGCTGGAGCTTTAGCCGGAACTGAAGAAGACGACGTCGGCACGGGCGCGGAGCTCGCCGGATCGGAGCCGTGGACGCGCGGATCCGGCGCGGTGGAGCTGCGGGGCGGTGCCGGCCTCTCGGATCTGGCCAGAGACGGGCAAGGGCAGCGGGGACCCTACGTTCGGCGAGGAGGCCGACACCGTCGGGCGGCGGAGCGGCGAAGGGCAGGCCGGCACGGGCGCGGCTTGGTGCAGGGAGCGACGGTGGCGACGTGGCCGGCTGTGGTTGGCTGCGGCGGGCGGCGCTGCTGACGTGGCGACGTCTGATTCGTCGGAGTGAGGTGGAGGGCGCGGCCGGACATGTCCGGCGGCGCGGGACGAAATGTCCGGCGGCGCGCGGAGGAGTTTTAGGGTTTCGTCTGCGCGAATTTCGGAGGGGGTCACATATTTATAGGTAGAGGGAGCTAGGAGTGTCCAAATGAGGTGCGGTTTTCGGCCACGCGATCGTGATCAAGCGACCGAGATGATGGAGAGGGTTTAGGTGGGTTTTGGGCCAAAATGGAAGGGTGTTGGGCTGCAACACACACGAGGCCTTTTTGTCCCTCGGTTAACCGTTGGAGTATCAAACGAAGTCCAAATGGCACGAAAGTTGATAGGCGGTCTACCGGTAGTACACCAAGGCCGCTTGGCAAGTCTCGGTCCAATCCGGAAATATTTAACCCCCACACATGAAAGGAAGGTAGAAAGGACCACCGGAGGAGATAGGAGCGCCGGAATGCAAAACGGACAACGGGGAAATGCTCGGATGCATGAGACGAACATGTATGCAAATGAAATGCACATGATGACATGATATGCAATGCATGACACGCAAGCAATGACAAGGAAACAACAATGAATAACTGGAGGACACCTGGCACATCGGTCACGGGGCGTCACATCATACCTGTGGTCGATATAACTAAAACTCCAGGCGGTTAAACCAAAATCACACAGAACAAGGGAGTACCTTGCTCTGATACCAATTAAAAGTGCGTTATATCGACTAGAGGGGGGGTGAATAGGCGATTTTTATGAAATTCTTCACTGAGGAATTTGCTGGTGAGGAAATTCCTTAGCGAAGAACTACCAGCAGCGGAATGAGTACTCAAAAGTAAACATAACAGAATACAAGCATAGTCATCATGATGAAATGAAGACAGGCACAGAGTACAGAAGCATAAACACGGGATAACACAGGATGAAGACAAACAGACTGAAGAAATTGAACTGAGGAAATTGAGAAAGTCTTCAGTCAAAGTCTTCAAACACATATATGAATAAACACACAACACAGTTATGAGGAAATGAAAGAGTTGAGGGAATAGAACCAGTAAGCTTGATGAAGACAATGATTTGGTAGACCAGTTCCAACTGCTGTCTCAGTTGTACGTCTGGTTGGAGCGGCTGAGTATTTAAACTCGAGGACACACAGTCCCGGACACCCAGTCCTGAACACGCAGCTCAGGACACCCAGTCCTCACCGTATTCTCCTTGAACTAAGGTCACACAGACCTCGTCCAAGCACTCGTGGTAAGTCTTCTGGTGACTTCCAAACCTTCACAAATTTGGTCACTTGGCAATCCACAATTCCTCTTGGATGCTCTAGACCATGACGCCTAACCGTCTGGAAGAAGCACAGTCTTCAAAGGTAACAAGCGTCGGATCCACGCAGAATCAATCTCTTCAGTGATGCTCAATCACTTGGGCTTTGTAGGTGTTTGGGTTTTGGGTTTTTGGTTTTTCCTCACTTGATGATTTTCGCTCAAAATCCTCAGAGGATGGGTTGCTCTCAAATGACAAGTGTGAGTTTCTCTCGGAGCAGCCAACCAGCTAGTGGTTGTAGGGGGCGGCTATTTATAGCCTAGGGAGCAGCCCGACATGATAAGACATAAATGTCCTTCAATGATATGACCGTTAGGTAGATAGATATTTTGGGACAGCTGGCGCATAGCACAACAACGTCGGAATTTTGAGTAGCAAAATCCTCAGGGCTATCATGTTCCTCACTGTGTATGCAATCCGCACTGGCGAATTCCTAACTCCTTAGTCAGGACAAATTCCTCAGAGACCAGAAGAACTTCGTCTCTGTCAGTGAAGAAATTGACTGAATTGTATGAGATTTCCAATGGCTTCACTCGAAGGGATTGGTAGGTGTAGGATTTTGAGTTGAGCATCACATGGAAATTTTTCCTTAGTATTTCCTCGACCCCCTTTAACAGTACGGTGTTTCCTATGACTCAAGAAAGAGAAAAAACAAAACTATGAAAATGAAAGTCTTCAAGCTTCATATTCCTCGCATGAATATCAAGTCTTCACGGACACACCAATTTCTTCACTTTCAAAGTCTTCATGAAAGTCTTCAGAAATATCAAAATCTTCAGTCGAAGATATTTATTTTTAGGGGTCAACTTTTCCTATAAATATCAAACCCCTCATAGACTTATAGACCTGTGTACACTCACAAACGCATTAGTCCCTTAACCTATAAGTCTTCAATACACCAAAATCACTAAGGGGCACTAGATGCACTTACAAGTCCGAATTGGACAAGGAGGGGGGCGGCGCTCCCCCTTTCCTTCTCTTCTTCTCTCCCTTCCTATCCTACTCCTACTCCTACTTGGAAGGGGGGAGTCCTACTCCCGATGGGAGTAGGACTCCTCATGGGGTGCGCCATAGGAGGCTGGCCTCATCCCCCTCCTCCACTCCTTTATATACGGGGAGGGGGGCACCCCTTGGAGACACAACAATTGATCATTGATCTTTTAGCCGTATGCGGTGCCCCCTCCACCATAATCCACCTCGGTCATATCGTAGCGGTGCTTAGGCGAAGCCCTGCGTCGGTAGCTTCAACAACACCGTCACCACGCCGTCGTGCTGACGAAACTCTTCCCGGAAGCTCTACTGGATCGTGAGTTCGCGGGACGTGACCGAGCTGAACGTGTGGTGAACGCGGAGGTGACGTACGTTCGGTTCGGTACTGAGGATCCTTCGATCGCGAAGACGTACGACTACATCAACCGCGTTGTCATAACGCTTCCGCTTATGGTCTACGAGGGTACGTAGACGACACTCTCCTCTCTCATTGCTATGCATCACAATGATCTTGCGTGTGCGTAGGAAATTTATGAAATTACTACGTTCCTCAACAGTTACTCCTTCCCCTTCCGTTTGCCCCGACCCCCTTCTCCTCTTGCCTCTAGAACCCTAGTTCCTCGCTAATCATGATAGCTCATAAAATTGAGTAGGCAAACATGACGGGGGAGGCATTAAGAGTAAGGGAAGTGGTTTTGTGAAAGTTGATACATACTGCCTTCGTTCGAACTAAAACCACGACACTTATTTTGAAACGGATGGAGTAATAACATGGCAAGGGCGAAATCGTCGAGAATTTGTGTAAAGGAGTACCTAACTAAGGTTGATATTGTAGATGTTGATATTCCTTTTGACTTAGAACAAGACCTCGTATATATAGACGACAAAAGGGGGTAATTGTAGTGCTCCTAGTACATATTAAGCGTCATTGATCTCAACCCTATTACCCTAGTGTACAACATCAAGACATGCTAAAGACACATATACTTCCTCTGTCCCAAAAAGTTTGTCTTAGACTTCTCTAGATGCTCCCTTCGCATCTTCATGTATATATGGTCAGATCAATGTATCACGGATTCACTGTCATCGATCATGCGTTTTGCTGCTGCTCCACGGCTGCGGGCCCAGCCTCAATGTTGATGATGTACTCGATCTCGTCGGCGACTTCCTTCATGGACGGCCGGTTCTGCCGGCGATCCTCGAGGCAACCGAGTGCCAGAAACCCGAGCGCCTTCATTGTGTCGAGCTCCAGCTGCGTGGCGCGGCTCTTCATGGCCGGGTCCACCATGTCCAGCAGCCGCTCCTCGTCCGCCGCCCGCTGCACGTGCACGGCGAGGTTGACATCGTCCTCGCCGCGACCGAAGTCGATGGCGCGCTTTGCGGTGAGCAGCTCCAGCAGCACCACCCCGAAGCTGTACACGTCGCTCTTGTCCGTGAGCTGGTAGTTCCTGTAGTACTCCGGGTCGAGATAGCCCAGCGTCCCTTGGGCGCAGGTGGAGACGTGGCTCAGCCCGGGCTCCGCCAGCCGGGAGAGCCCGAAGTCGGAGACCTTGCCGTCGAGCTGCTCGTCGAGGAGAATGTTGCTGGACTTGATGTCCCGGTGGTAGATGGGCGGCGAGGCGGAGAAGTGCAGGTAGGAGATGCCCTCGGCCGTGTGGCGAGCGATGGCGAGGCGGCGGCGCCACGGGAGCGGCGGCTGGCTCATGGCGCCGTAGAGGTGGTCCGCGAGCGTGCCGTTGGGGACGAACTCGTAGACCATGAGCGGCTGCTGGAGGTCGACGCAGCAGCCGAGGAGGCGGACAAGGCTGCGGTGGTTGACCTGCGACAGCACGCGCACCTCGTTGAGGATCTGGTCCGTGGACTTGGTGTTGCCGAGCTTGGCGCACTTGACGGCGACCAGGGTGCCGTCGGCGAGCGCGCCCTTGTAGACCTCGCCGTAGCCGCCGACACCGAGGAGGTTGTCGCGGGAGAAGTTGGCCGTGACGCGCTTCAGCTCGCGGCTGGTGAAGTTCTTGGCGGTTCGGCCGCTGGAGTTGTTGGCGTTCAGTATGTCCTCGCGCTCCTTGGCCAGCCTCTCCCGGGCTAGCCGGATGCGCCGCTGCCGCCGGTAGAGGAACAGCCCTGCCGCTGTCAGTAGCAGGGCGCCGCCCAGGCCGCATACTATCCCTGCATTGCAAATTAGCTGTTCAGTTTGATCGAATCCAGTGATTCAACTCACGAAGGAAATTCTAATCGATTGAGTAAAAGAAAGTAGTAGTGGTGGTTATGTGTATTCCTGGTCTTCAATTTTGTTCCGAACAGAGCAACGGCTGCGTTTAGGGTATTGATGCGACGGTGTTTACGCCGCTCGTCCACGTACAAGTCTAGGACGGCACGGCAGCATGGAGCACACAGCAGTCGCTGGCGAAGCCCAAATTCAGAGCACGAGGATCCAACGTACGGCTGGCCAGTCAATGCTTGTTTTTCTAAGAGAAGAGAGAAAGCCACCAATGTTGACCAAAACCATAGTGAATGCGGCGTTTTCTTTAGTCAAAGCCGAACACATCTACTAGCTACAGTCACATCGCAAGAGTTCGTCGCTTGACATGACACCACTGATCTAAGCAAACCGCAACCGGAGAAACTAGATTTGCAATTGCAAGTAACGATGAGACTGAAACAGGGTAATCAGAGAGAGGTAAATCGTACCTGCGATGAGAGGCGCGCGGTTGGATCCCTCGCAGTCTCCAGCGCGCTCGCAATCAGAAGGAACTGCACAAAAAAGCATACGCGATGGATGAGCCGCTGATCAAAATGGACCGGCTCGTGCTCGGTTCGGCGCTAGTATATCGCCAGATGATTCATCGACAACGTACTCTGCTGGCACGCGCCGGCGACGGGGTCCCACGCTAGCCCGGGGACGCAGAGGCATCGCCGCACCGCGCCGGCCGCGGCCGGGTCGCCGGCGCACGTGGCGTTGGCGCCGTCCTCGCAGTCCGCCTGCGTCTGGCAGAGCGGCTCCCTCGGCGCCGCCCACTGCAGCTCCAGGCCGAGCCGGCCGCCCCACGTCGCCGGCGGCTGCGCTGGGTCGAGGTCCACGAAGCTGGCGTAGGCGCTGCAGAGCTCGGGCGAGGCGCGGATCCGGTGCGACGTCGACGACCCCCCCGCCACGAACGTGCAGCAGAGCGGCAGCGGCGCGCAGGGCGACCGCGCTGCGTCGGCGTAGGCGTGGCAGAGCGAGGTGGAGGAGCAGTTGAGCGGGGAGCGCAGCAGCGCGGCGGTGCAGTTGAGGAGCATGATGGTGTTGGAGGAGCTGACGTTGAAGGGCAGCGTCGGGTCCAGCTGCACGCCGCGCCCTGCGGGGGCCCCCACGGACACGCAGCTGTCGTTGGACACCAGCGGCGCCGGGGCGACCACCAGGCGCTGCGCCGCCGGCGAGATGGAGGTGATCGGGTAGGAGGTGCCGTTGAGCGCGTCGAAGAAGAGCGTGGACGCGCCGGCCGCGCACCGCACCTTGTACGCCGGGTCGCCGCACCCGTCGGCCGTGCTCAGCGGGTACGGCACCGCCGTCGAGCCGCACGGGGGGCAGGCCCGCGCATGGCCGCCCAGCGGCAGCAGCGCCGCGAGGACGGCGACGGCTGCAACCTCGAAGAAGAAGAAGAGGGGAAGACGACGGGAAAACTGTGCGCTTGCCATTGCTTCAAGCTTCTTTGCCGTTGCTGTACGGGTGGCTGATCGACCCGCGAACGATTTAAGGTGTGGTTGAATCTCTCTGGTTGCGTTGAGTGGAAGGTCGGAAATGTTTGACTCGTTTGGCAGCCGCCTTGACTTGTGCCACTTGGAGGCTTATCTTGGAAACCAACAAGGCATGTGTTTGCATCTGTTTGAGGCTTATTATCCGGGGACCCAATGTGGAGTGTCGTGTTACCTGGAGCAGTATCTTCGCTTCACTGACGACTTCGCCACTCTACGATACTCCAGCACGAACAGTGTTGAGGCGTCCATACAAAAAGATGTGATTCGCATGATTGAAGCAATGCCGTTGTCACTCTTTCATCCACGTGAACAATATCAATAAAGGTTGATATAAAGGTTTTTGAAAGCATCATTAGTCGCCCATTCAAAAAGATAAAGTCCTCCCCAATGCTTCATGTTATACAGGTGCTAAGAATGTCACATAGGCAAAAAAAAAGATGTGGCAAAGCAACTAAAAAATAGAGAGGATATTATGATAACACGGGAAAAAATGATGCTAAGCGTGTGACCTAGGTAAAATGACTACCAACCAGTGCATGAAGTTGTTTTGATGTTAAAACATTAAATGAAAAAGGCTTAGCTACAAAAGGTAAGCACCAATGCATTAAAGAGAGTAGTTGGTAAGATTTTTAATGCATTTAGCACCTCACCTTACCACCAACGCATTGGAAAATGCCTAGAAGTCTACTTGGGCTCGGATGATACCGAAAATGCTACGCCTACGATCCCTACACATGCTTTACGTAACTTTTCAATTTATCTACCCCTACCCCACCCCACGCGTCGTGAATTTCACCAAGATGGGCCCTCGCTGCCCACCAACTCCAATCCTCAAACTCCACATCAAATAGTACGTAACCTTCGTGAAAGAAATAACTTAGGTGTAGCAAAGCCCGGATGATGCCCTAAAAGTCTAGGTTATTCAATCACAATATTTCAACCATGATGTCAATGTAAGATTTCACCTCCACAAGAATTAAATCAACAAAAAGAACTTTACACACTTAGATAAAGTGATAAACTCATCAGATCAGAGCAATTAGATTTGCGAGGACACAAAACTCTTTAACCCCATGACACCGCAAAAGAGAGAGTAATTTTGTTCTTAATAAGCGACAATGATTACTAGACGTTGACGAAGAACATGAAACTCTTAAATGTTCAAGGTCCCCCCACCTCTCAACGTCAAAATGGCAGCCACGGGCTCAGAATTTCCTTGACAACAACGGTGGCTGTTGTAGTCCTTCGAGAAACCCTCTTTCTGGTCAGGTTATTGGAATTAGGAAAAAATCACTAGCCGAACGCCCAGGAGGGATCAAATGAGCCGACCCACTTAGGTTGACCCATTGTAGCGATGCATTTGTTCTTCTTTTTGCTTTGCTAGTTTTCAATTGAATTTTTTATTTTCTTTTTCCTAAACTTATTTTAAAATGAGATTGTAATAAAAATATGATTTCCTTTAAAATGATTTTTAACTTATTATTAAAAAACTTTGAACATTTTCTGATAATAACATGTACATTTCTTAAAACTTTATAAACATTTTTTGAGTATTTCTAAAATTTTGTAAGCTTTTTTGAAATTCCAAAGTTGCTTTAAAAACTACGACCATTTTCTCAAATTTGAGAACATTTTGTGGAAAAGTAAATACTAAAAAACAGTAAAGAAGACAACAGAAAAACAAAACAAGAAAAAAGCAGGCAAAAGTCTTCTAGGCCTTCCTAAGGGCTTATAGTTGGCTATGAAAATAAGCTACCCCTTTTCAGAATTATTATAGAAGCCCAACCTACATTTTTATTTTAATATCCTACTAATTACGGTTTAACTAGTAGGCTTCCGAAATCACTAATTAAGGAGTACTCGTTGCAAAGAACACTCCACTTTCCCAGGTCGGGACAAGTGACGCACATGCAGCACGCCACTTGTCGCAACATGAAAGTTTTTTTCTTTTTTCGTAGATTCGTTTATTCAAAACGTTTTATCTCTTAAACCGTGCGTTCAAATCTCGAACCATTTTTACCATTGGATTTCTCACGTCGAGATCTTCAAAACTAGATCCCATGTTGATATGTTTTGATGAACTTTTTTTTCACGAAAAAACCGGATGAAAAAAATGGGCGAAAAAATCGAACCGGGAGCACGGTTTTTTTCCCTTTCCGAAAGAGGCATGCCCGTGCCTCTCGTGATATCACAACCATGCCTCTCACGGAAGCAAAACCATGACTCTTGTTGAACGAAAAAAATAAAAAACATGTTTTTTCCGTTTCCGAGAGTCACGGCTGTGACTCTCGCGAAAGCACAACCGTGCCTCTCGCGAAAGCAAAACCGTGACTCTCGCGAAAGAAAAAAAACAGAAAACGCGTATTTTTCCCCTTTCTGAGAGGCACGGCCGTGACTTTCGCGTAAGCACAACCGTGCCTCTCGCGGAAGCAAAACCGTGACTCTCACGGAAGAAAAAAAAACAGAAAATGCGTTTTGTTTTTCCCTTTCCGAGAGGCACGACCGTGACTCTCGCGAAAGCACAACCGTGCCTCTCGCGGAAGCAAAACCGTGACTCACAAAAGAAAATAAAATAGAAAACATGTTTTTTTTCGTTTCCGAAAGGCACGGCCGTGACTCTCGCTAAACCACAACCGTGCCTCTCGTGAAAGAAAAACCGTGACTTTCGCGAAAGGAAAAAAAAAGAAAACACGTTTTTTCGTGAAAAAAAATCAATTTTTTTATCCAAAAGCTAAGAAAGACCGGGGGAAAACCAAAACGTCGAAAAAACCGAAAAAACCCATTTAAAAAGCCGAAAACGCGTGTGAAAAAATAAAAAAAATAAAATCCAAAGAGAGCGTCCAGAGCGTGACACGTGGTGAATGACTGAGAGGGCGCCAAATGGCGCTGATCGTTGAGAGACTTCCGAAGGAGCGCTCGTTAACTAGTTGCTCCCGTAGGCTTCTATGATATTATTGTACCTAATTGGGCCGCAAAATACCTTAAACCCTATGTTATTGTACCTAATTGGGCCAGACCACTCTGGTTGTTCAGTTTGCGGGCATGAGCCGAAGATAAACTATTTTGCCGCAATGAGCGACAAATAGGAATTACCACATCTTTTCTATAACAAGGAATTAATGCATGTGAGAGCTATAATTTGCCGGGAGCAACTAGTTAACGAGCGCTTCTTCGGGAGCCTCGCAACGATCAGCGCCATTTGGCGCGATCTTAGTCATTCGTCACATGTCGCGCTCTGGACGTTCCTTTCGAATTTTGCTTTTTTTTTCGCACGCGTTTTCGGCTTTTTAAACGGGTTTTTTTGGTTTTTTTCGACGTTTTGGTAAAGCCGAACTGTTGCGCTTCCGTTAAAACCGAAATCACTAATTAAGGAGTACTCGTTGCAAAAAACACTCCACTTTCCCAGGTTGCGACAAGTGGCGCACATGTAGCGCGCCACTTGTCGCAACCTGGGAGTTTTCCCTTTTTTCGTAGATCCGTTTATTCAAAACGTTTTATCTTTTAAACCGTGTGTCCAAATCTCGAACCGTTTTCATTATTGGATTCCTCGCATCGAGATCTTCAAAACTAGATCCCATGTTGATAGATTTTGACGAACTTTTTCTTCATAAAAAAAGGACGAAAAAAACCGGACGAAAAAACCGAACCGGTAGCACGGTTTTTTTCCCTTTCCGAAAGAGGCACGGCCATGCCTCTCGTGAAATCACACCCGTGCCTCTTGTGAAAGCAAAACCGTGACTCTCGTGGAAGGAAAAAAACAGAAAACACATTTTTTTTCCGTTTCCGAGAGGCACGACCGTGACTCTCGCGAAAGCCCAACCGTGCCTCTCGCGGAAGCAAAACCGCGACTCTCGCGAAAGAAAAAAAAATAGAAAATGCATATTTTTTCCCTTTCTGAGAGGCACGGCCGTGACTCTCACGAAAGCACAGTCGTGCCTCTCGCGGAAGCAAAACCGTGACTCTCGCGAAAGAAAAAAAATAGAAAACGCATTTTGTTTTTTCCTTTCCAAGAGGCACGGCGGTGACTCTCGCGAAAGCACAACCGTGCCTCTCGCGGAAGCAAAACCGTGACTCTCGCGAAAGAAAAAAAACAAAAAACGCGTTTTTTTCGTTTCCGAAAGGCACGGCCGTGACTCTCGCTAAAGCACAATCGTGCCTCTTTCGAAAGAAAACTGTGACTTTCGCGAAAGAAAAAAAAAAGAAAACGTGTTTTTTTCGTGCAAAAAAAAAATTCGAATTTTTTTTGATCGAAATGCTAAGGAAGACCGGGAGAAAACCAAAATGTCGAAAAAATCCGAAAAACCCGTTTAAAAAGCCGAAAACACGTGCAGAAAAATAAAAAAAAACAAAATCCGGAGGGAGCTTCCAGAGCGCGACACATGGAGAATGGCTGAGAGCGCGCCAAGTGGCACTGATCGTTGTGAGGCTTACGAAGGAGCGCTCATTAACTAGTTGCTCCCGCTGAAGCAGCCGAGCGAGTACCGCGAAACGGGCCGGCCCACTGCGAGCGTTAATACCACTGCAAGGCTAACCGGTTTTGGGAACCTTCTGGAAGGTTCCCTCAAGTGGTTTTTTGCTGTTTCTTTTTCCTTTTTCCTTTTGTAAACATTATCAGGCCAAAAGCCAGCAATACAATTACACAAAGCCCACCTTCGGAGGCTTGGAATAGCACAGCTGCGTATCTATAATTTATAAAGTATTCATACCATGTTTACAACAATTTTATATGATTTTGGTACACTTTTATATGATTTGAATAAAACTAACCCGAACTAACGTTGTTTTCGGCTGAACTACCATGATGTTATTTTTTGTACAGAAATAAAAGTTCTCGGATTGGGCTAAAAATTTACGGTGATTTTTTATGGAACAAAAGAGACCCCCCCACAGGCGAAGCCTAGTAGGTGGACCAGACAAAGTCCAGGGGAGCGAGCGACAAGCTTAGGGGGCGCGCCCTTGGGGGTAGGCCTCACCATCCGAGCTTGCCAGTCCCTCATGCCGCCCCCCCTAACGTGAAACCGACGCCAAGAATTCTTATAAATATAGAAAACCCCAGAAAGAAACCTAGAACTTCGCCGCCGCCGTCGCAAGTCTCTGTACCGAAGTGATCTCATCTGGAGGCCTTCTCTGGCACCATGTCGAAGGGGGAAATCATCACCAGAGACCATCTTCACCATCCTGACGGTCTCCATGACGAGGAAGGAGTAGTTAACCCTCGAGGATGATGGTATGTACGAGTAGCTATGTGTTTGATCTCTATCTCTTTCGTGTTCTTGATTTGATGTGATCTTGTTGTACCGCGAGCTTTCTTAATATAGTTGAATCATATGGTGTTCTTCCCTCTCTATCTTGTTGTGATGAATTGCGTCTTGCTCTTTGAGGTTTCGTTATCTTGGATTGAATATTGGATTTGAGATCACTTGATATGTGTCTTGCATGTGGATACACATGGTGACAATGGAGTATTCTATTGAGTCACTTGATGTATGTTTTGGTAATCAAATTTGCGGATTCCCATGGTGACATTGGGGTAATCTAGGTACATAGGTTCATGTTTTCGTCCTACTTTCCCCGATAGAAACTTTGGAGTCAAGTCCATATTTAGTACTAAACTTATGAAAAACATTAATTTCCATTTAACATCAAACTCAAGTTTTATACTTGACTTTTTACCTTTGTCGAATTCTCAATCTTCAGAGTTGCGCTTAATTTTTTTAGAAGGCCCCATTTGAATTCAATAGTACTCTTCATAAAGGAACCAGCAAAAAAGTATCAAGTATGGATTGATCATTATGAGAAAGTCAAGCATAAAAGTTCTGTATAATTATTTCATTTGAGAGCTCATGATTGGGGCATGTGTGCATCATGTACTTACGCCTCCCCAGCTTGAGCGATACCTTCTTCTTTACGAGGCCAAAAATTATATGTACAATTCCTATCACGATGAACCAAACGCATAGGATAAAACTTCTGATGAAACTCCAATTTCAACCGATTTTGATCCCATGTTATAGTATCATCCAATAGCTTATACCATGTCAATGACTTTTCCTCCAAAGATAACGGAAATACCTTCTTCTTAACTCCATCCTCGGATAAACCTGCAAGATTAAATAATCCACAAATTTCATCCACATAGATCAAATGTAAATCAGAATGTATTGTTCCATCTCCTGCATAAGGAATAGCTAGCAGTTTCTCTAACATACCCGAAGGAATTTCATAATACATATTTTCAATAGGTTCGGTAGGTTGAGGAGTAACTCTTATTTCTTCCGTTCGAGGTCAAGATACCCCAAACAAGCCTCTCAAAGGATTATTTTCCATGGTGATGAGTGACAGTAAATTTCAGCACGTAATATAAATGTTTCCTTACCAAATTCCACTTACCAAAGATGCTTCACTCCTTGGTGTTCGGGAACATCGCATGCAATTTCAAAAAATTTCCTACGATCACGCAAGATCTATCTAGGAGATGCATATCAACGAGAGGTGATAGTGTGCCCACATACCCTCATAGACTGAAAGTGGAAGCGTTAGGTTAACGCGGTTGATGTAGTCGAACGTCTTCGTGATCCAACCGATCAAGTACCGAATGTACGGCACCTCCAAGTTCACCACACGTTCAACTTGATGACGTCTCTCGAACTCTTGATCCAGCAGAGGGTCGAGGGAGAGTATCGTCAACACGACGACGTGGTGACGGTGATGGCCCAATAAGGCCCATATACCTCCCCGGGGGTTCCGGTAACCTCCCACTATGGCCCAATAAGGCCCATATACCTCCCCGGGGGTTCCGGTAACCTCCCGGTACATCGGTAAATGCTCGATCTCACCCGGAACCATTCCGATGTCCAAATATAGTCGTCAAATATATTGATCTTTATGTCTCGACCATTTTGAGAATCCTCGTCATGTCCGTGATCATATCCGGGACTCCGAACTACCTTCGGTACATCAAAACACATAAACTCATAATACGATCGTCACCGAATGTTAAGCGCGCGGACCCTACGGGTTCGAGAACTATGTAGACATGACCGAGACACGTCTCTGGTAAATAACCAATAGCGGAACCTAGATGCTCATATTGGTTCCTACATATTCTACGAAGATCTTTATCGGTCAAACCGCATAACGATATACGTCGCTCCCTTTGTCATCGGTATGTTACTTGCCTGAGATTTGATCGTCGGTATCTCAATACCTAGTTCAATCTCGTTACCGGCAAGTCTCTTTACTCGTTCCGTAATGCTACATCCCGTAACTAACTCATTAGCTACATTGCTTGCAAGGCTTATAGTGATGTACATTACCGAGAGGGCCCAGGGATACCTCTCCGACAATCGGAGTGACAAATCCTAATCTCGATCGATGCCAACTCAACAAAAACCATTGGAGACACCTATAGAGCACCTTTATAATCACCCAGTTACGTTGTGACGTTTGGTAGCACACAAAGTGTTCCTCCGGTATTCGGGAGTTGCATGATCTCATAGTCATAGGAACATGTATAAGTTATGGAGAAAGCAATAGCAACAAACTAAACGATCATCGTGCTAAGATAACGGATGGGTCAAGTCAATCACATCATTCTCTAATGATGTGATCCCGTTAATCAAATGACAACTCATGTCTATGGTTAGGAAACATAACCATCATTGATTCAACAAGCTAGTCAAGTAGAGGCAAACTAGTGACACTGTTTGTCTATGTATTGACACATGTACTAAGTTTCTGGTTAATACCATTCTAGCATGGATAATAAACATTTATCATGATATAAGGAAATATAAATAACAACTTTATTATTGCCTCTAGGGCATATTTCCTTTAGGGGGGGGGGGTTCCGGTAATGTCACGCCCTCGATGCGGCTATATCTCCCACGTGTCGAAGCACGACTTAGAGGCATAACCGCATTGAAAGCAATGTCGCAAGTGAAGTAATCTTCGCTAACAACCCATGTAATACAATAGGGGAAAAGATACATAGTTGGCTTACAATCGCCACTTCACACATTACATGAATAAAGCATTACATCATCCAGATACACACAAGGTCTGACTACGGAACCAAAATAAAAGAAGAACCCCAAATGCGACAAGGTCCCCGATCGACCCCAACTGGGCTCCACTACTGATCAACTAGAACGAAACAACACAAAGGACAAGATCTTCATCGACCTCCTCCTGAACTTGGTTGCGTCATCTGCAAGGACTCATCGGCACCTGCAAACTGGTTTTGGAAGTATCTATGAGTCACGGGGACCCAACAATCTCGCACCCTCGCGATCAAGACTATTTAAGCTTATGGGTAAGGTAAAGGTATGAGGTGGAGCTGCAGCAAGCGACTAGCATAGATGGTGGCTAACATATTCGCAAAAGAAAGCGAGAAGAGAAGGCAAAAGCACGGTCGGTGAACTATGATCAAGAAGTGATCGTAAAACAACCTACGTCAAGCATAACTCCAACACCGTGTTCACTTCCCAGACTCCGCCGGAAAGAGACCATCACGGTTACACATGCGGTTGATGTATTTTAATTAAGGTCAACTTCAGGTTTTCTACAACCGGACGTTAACAAATTCCCATCTGCCCATAACCGCGGGCATGACTTTCGAAAGTTCAAATCCCTGCAGGGGTGTCCCAACTTAGCCCATCACAAGCTCTCACGGTCAATGAAGGATATTCCTTCTCCCAAGACATTCCGATCAGATTCGGCGTCCAGGTTACAAGACATTTCGACAATGATAAAACAAATCCAGCAACACCGCCCGAATGTGCCGACAAATCCCGATAGGAGCTGCACATATCTCATTCTCAGGGCACACTCAGATGAGCGCTCCATACAATTAAAACCAAACCTCGAGTTTCCCCGAGGGGGCGCTGCACATGACTCTAGTTTGGACCAACACTCAGAGGAGCACTGGCCCGGGGGGGGGGGTTAAAATAATGATGACCCTCAAGAGAGCGACTCCCAAGGGAAAAGTAGGTGGTGGTGAGGCAAATGGTAAAACCAAGGTTGGGCATTGCTGGAGGAGTTTTATTCAAGGCGAACTGTCAAGGGGTTCTCATTATAGCCCAACCGCGTAAGGAACGCAAAATCCGGGAACATAACACCGATATGACGGAAACTAGGGAGGCAAGAGTGGAACAAAACACCAGGCATAAGGCCGAGCCTTCCACCCTTTACCAAGTATTTAGATGCATTAATTAAATAAGAGATATTGTGATATCCCAACAAGTAAACATGTTCCAACAAGGAACGATCTCCATGTTCCAACAAGGAACAAACTTCAATCTTCACCTGCAACTAACAACACTATAAGAGGGGCTGAGCAAAGTGGTAACATAGCCAATCAACGGTTTGCTAGGACATGGTGGGTTAGAGGTTTGGCATGTAAATTTGGGAGGCATGATAAGCAAGTGGTAGGCATCGTAGCATAGGCATAGCAAAAGAGCGAGCATCTAGCAAAGCAAATATAGAAGTGATTTCGAGGGTATGATCATCTTGCCTGCAAAGTTGTCAGAGTTGACTGGATCCTCGAAAGCAAACTCAACGGGCTCCTCGTTAGCGAACTCGTCTCCCGGCTCTACCCAAACAAGTCAAACAAGCAAAAAGGACACAATCAACCACGTGCAAACTCAAACAACATGATGCAAACATGGTATGCTATGCGGGATGCGATATGTGATGCATATGCAAGATTTGACAAGGAATGAATGAACCTGGTCTCAACTTGGAAATCCAAGTGTGCCACTGGAAAGGTGAGATGATTTCGGTTGAAATCGGTATAAAGAACACCGGAATCGGAGACACGGTTTGGAAATGGCAAGCAATTCAAATATGGCACCGGTCTGCGATATATAGCAAGTAGCCATCTAAATGCAACAAGATAAACATGCTAAAGCACCCAAACATGGCAACAAAATACATGGCAGGGATCCACTCATGATTCTTGACAAAATATGAACACTGAGCTACGACCAATTCATCCATTAACAGGTTCAAACAAGCATGGCAAAAATGCAAACGATAACATGTTTCAAACTTAGTGAAATTAACACTTGTCTGGAATTTCAGATCAGATAGCACACTTTGGAGCATGAAAACTATATGCTACAGGAACTTAACATGGCAAAGTAAAGCATGGCATGGAGCTACTCAAAGAGATTAACAACAGTCCCTTACTGACCTTGAGCCAAAAGGGATCCGAAAATACAATTGCAAGCATGTGAACATGGCAAAAACTTAAACAGATCACAAACTTAGTGAAAAACTAGAGCACGCAAATCAGATATCAAGTAGGCATGTTCACGAGCTCGATGCACTCACTACAGAGAAAGGCATGACAAACTAAGCATACACCCATCAAGAATACACATTATATAAACTAGACATGGCAAGAAACAACAACATAGCATGCACGGATCAACTACAACATCCTCGGCAAAATCGCTAACAAGTAGACAATCTGCCCAGATTCATGAAATAGCAAAAGTAGAGCTCGATTGACTCAAGCTAGGGTGCTCCATAATTGCAAGCAAAGACATGGATGGATAGAGCACTACAAGATTAACAAATCACCCTTACTGATCATCGTTAAAAGAGGCACGGATCATTAGGAAACAACATGAACATATATCATATTGATAAAAAACAGATCAAGGACTTAGTGGAATTGCTATGTCCCTGAAAACAGCATTAACGAATGCACCACTTTGCAAGCTTGTGCTAGTCACCACACATATCATAAAAATACATGGATGACACCTCTAGAAAGATGACAAATCATATAACAAAACATATTTAGAGCTCAGGGGCATATCATGCACACAATAATCATGGCAAAAATGACAAATAGCTATCTGGAGCAGCAGATCTGACAATTAACTCAAATAGCACTCTTCCAACAGCATTTCGGGCATGAAGCTGAACTCAAATGAAAATGATGCAATGAGATGAAATGATGTACTCTCTGAGACGAACATTTTGATATGCTACGCGCCCAAAACGGATCTATGGATGCAAAGTTACAGCATGATGAACTTAGCAAAATAAATAGGGTTAGGAACGAGAAAGTCAACCCCTAGGGTTTCCAGATCCAGATCGGATCTTGCCGGAGTTACTGTAGCTGGCACGCCTCCCGATGTTCAACGTCGCCGGAGCCGAGGTAGGAGGTCAAGGAGGAGGACGGCGGAGGGCGGCGGGCTGCCGGACGATGAGGGGGCGAGGCGCGGCCGGGTCGCCGGCGTCGAGGAGCCGCGGCGGGGCGGCGGAGGTCGCCGGAGCCGGTCGGGCGACGAGCTCGCTGGCATGGAGGAGAGGCGGCGGGGCTGGCCGGCACGGACGCGGCGCGGCGGCTTGGTCGCCGGACGCGAGGAGGACGAAGGCGCGGGGCGGCGACGCGCGCGTGGGCCGGGAGGGCTCTCTCCGGGCCCAGGCGGGCCCGCGCGGTGGTGATGTGGGCGCGGTGGTGGTGGCGAATGGAGAGGCGCCACGTGGCAGCGGTGGGCGCAGTGGACACGTCCGGCGCCGGCGGTTGTTGTCCGGCGCTCGGGGGAAGAAGAGGGCTAGGGTTTTGGGGAAGAGATCCGAATTTTTCGGGAAGGAGCTATATATAGGCCTAGAGGGAGCTAGGAGAGTCCACATGCGGTGCAGTTTTCGGCCACGCAATCGTGATCGAATGCTCTAGATTATGGAGAGGGTTTTGGTGGGTTTTGGGCCAAAATGGAGGGGTGTTGGGCTGCAACACACATGAGACCTTTTCGGTCCCTCGGTTAATCGTTGGAGCATCAAACGAAGTCCAAATGGCACGAAACTTGACAGGCGGTCTACGGGTAGTAAACCAAGGCCGCTTGGCAAGTCTCGGTCCAATCCGGAAATGTTTAACCCCCACACATGAAAAGAAGGTAGAAATGACCACCGGAGGAGATAGGAGTGCCGGAATGCAAAACGGACAAGGGGGAAAATGCTCGGATGCATGAGACGAACACTTATGCATATGAAATGCACATGATGACATGATATGCAATGCATGACACGCAAGCAATGACAAGGCAACAACAACGAATAACTGGAGGACACCAGCACATCGTTCTCGGGGCGTTACAGGTAACCCCTCGGCTCTCCGAAAAATACCCGAACTATTCTAAAACCATTCCAGTGTCCGAATATCATCGTACAATATATCAATCTTTACCTCTCGGCCATTTAGAGACTCTTTGTCATGTCCGTGATCTCATCCGGGACTCCAAACAAACTTCGATCAACCAAACACATAACTCATAATACAAATCGTCATTGAACGTTAAGCGTGCGAACCCTACGGGTTCGAGAACTATGTAGACATGACTGAGACACATCTTTGGTCAATAACCAACAGCAGAACCTGGATGCTCATATTGGTTACTACATATTCTACGAAGATCTTTATCGGTCAAACCGCAATAATAACATACTAAAGGAAATATGCCCTAGAGGCAATAATAAAGTTGTTATTTATATTTCCTTATATCATGATCAATGTTTATTATTCATGCTAGAATTGTATTAACTGGAAACTTAGTACAAGTGTGGATAGATAGAAAAACAGAGTGTCCCTAATATGCCTCTACTTGATTAGCTCATTAATCAAAGATGGTTAAGTTTCCTAGCCATAGACATGTGTTGTCATTTGATGAACGGGATCACATCATTAGAGAATGATGTGATGGACAAGACTCATCCTTTAGCTTAGCATAATGATCGTTTAGTTTTTCTGCTATTGCTTTCTTCATGACTTATACATGTTCCTCAGACTATGAGATTATGCAACTCGCGAATACCGGAGGAACACCTTGTGTGCTATCAAACGTCACAACATAACTGGGTGATTATAAAGATGCTCTACAGGTGTCTCAATGGTGTTTGTTGAGTTGGCATATATCGAGATTATGACTTGTCACTCCGTGTATCAGAGAGGTATCTCTGGGCCCTCTCGGTAATGCACATCACTATGAGCCTTGCAAGCAATGTGACTAATGAATTGTTCATGGGATGATGCATTATGGAACGAGTAAAGAGACTTGCCTGTGATGAGATTGAACTAGGTATGATGATATCGACGATCGAATCTCGGGCAAGTAACATACCGATGACAAAGGGAACAACGTATATTGTCATGCGGTTTAACCGATAAAGATCTTCGTAGAATATGTAGGAACCCATATGAGCATTCAGGTTCCGCTATTGGTTATTGACCGAAGATGTGTCTCGGTCATGTCTACATAGTTCTCGAACCCGTATGGTCCGCACGCTTAACGTTTGATGACGATTTGTATTATGAGTTATCTGATTTGATGAACCGAAGTTTGTTCGGAGTCCCGGATTAGATCACGGGCATGATGAGGAGTCTCAAAATGGTCAAGAGGTAAAGATTCATATATTGGAAGGTTACATACGGACACCGGAATGGTTTGGGTCGTATCGGATGAGTTTCGGAGTACCGGGGGTTACCAGAACCCCCCCCGGGAAGTTAATGGGCCATACATGGGCCTTAGTTGTGGAGAGAGGGCCGGCCAGGGAGGTGGCGCGTGCCCCCTTGCCCAGTCCGAATTGGACAAGGGGTGTGGGCGCCGCCCCCTTTCCCTTTCCTACTTCTCCTCTCTTTCCCTCTTTGCTATTCCGAAAAAGGAAAAAGGAGAGGGGAATCCTACTTGGACTAGGGAGTCCTAGTAGGACTCCTCACACCTGGAGTGCCCTCCTTGGGTCGGCCACCTCTTCTCCCCCTTTATATACGTGGGAGGGGGGCACCCCAAAGGCACACCAAGTCTTCTCTTAGCCGTGTGCGGTGCCCCCCTCCACAGTTACACACCTCGATCATATCGTCGTAGTGCTTAGGCGAAGCCCTGCGCCGGTTACTTCATCATCACCGTCGCCACGCCGTCGTGTTGATGGAACTCTCCCTCGGCCTCAACTGGATCAAGAGTTCGAGGGACGTCATTGAGCTGAACGTGTGCTAATCGCGGAGGTGCCGTACGTTTGGTGCTTAGATCGGTTGGATCACGAAGCCGTTCGACTACTGTCAGATTTCGGGTTCTGGCAAAACCCTTGAGCTTCGAACACTGGGGTGCGCACAAAGATCTCTCCTCCCCCAAGATCTCACCTTCACCGCAATCTCGAGGCTTAGCACGCCGAACTCGCAAAACAATGGGACACAAGATTTATACTGGTTCGGCCACCGATGTGGTGTAATACCCTACTCAAGTGTGGTGTGGTGGATTGCCTCTTGGGCTAAGGATGAACATTTACGAGGGAAGAACAACCTCCTGAGGAGAGGTGCTCTTGTTCTTGGTGAGTTTGTGTGGTTGCCTCGGAGGAGTGGGTCCGGTCCAAGATGAGATCTCCCTTTTCTACGGTGGTGGCTAGTCCTATATATAGAGGCCCGGGTCCTCTTCCCAAATATTAGGCGGGAAGGGATCCCACAACGGCCAATTTGAAGGGGGACAGTGATACGTCTCCGTCGTATCTACTTTTCCAAACACTTTTGCCCTTGTTTTAGACTCTAACTTGCATGATTTGAATGGAACTAACCCGGACTGACGCTGTTTTTAGCAGAATTGCCATGGTGTTATTTTTGTGCAGAAATAAAAGTTCTCGGAATGACATGAAAATCAACGGAGCATTATTTTGGAATATATAATGAATATTGTAAGTAAGATCCACGTTAGGGGGTGCCTCACCTGTCGACGAGGGTGGGGGCGCGCCCCCTGCCTCGTGAGCCCCCTGACGCTCCACCGACCTCAACCTGGACTCCATATATTCACTTTCGGGGAGAAAAAACCAGATAAGAAGGATTCATCATGTTTTATGATACGGAGCCGCCGCCAAGCCCTAAACTCTCTCAGGAGGGCTGATCTGGAGTCCGTTCGGGGCTCTGGAGAGGGGAATCCGTCACCATCGTCATCATCAACCATCCTCCATCACCAATTTCATGATGCTCACCGCCGTGTGTGAGTAATTCCATCGTAGGCTTGCTAGACGGTGATGGGTTGGATGCGATTTATCATGTAATCGAGTTAGTTTTGTTAGGGTTTGATCCCTAGTATCCATTATGCTCTGAGATTGATGTTGCTATGACTTTGCTATGCTTTATGCTTGTCACTAGGGCCCGAGTGCCATGATTTCAGATCTGAACCTATTATGTTTTCATCAATATATGAGAGTTCTTGATCCTATCTTGCAAGTCTATAGTCACCTATTATGTGTTATGACCCGTTAACCCCGAAGTGACAGTAATCGAGATACTTACCGGTGATGACCATAGTTTGAGGAGTTCATGTATTCACTATGTGCTAATGCTTTGTTCCGGTACTCTATTAAAAGGAGGCCTTAATATCCCTTAGTTTCCAATAGGACCCCGCTGCCACAGGAGGGTAGGACAAAAGATGTCATGCAAGTTCTTTTCCATAAGCACATATGACTATATTCGGAATGCATGCCTACATTGTATTGATGAACTGGAGCTAGTTCTGTGTCACCCTAGGTTATGACTGTTGCATGATGAACCGCATTCGGCATAATTCTCCATCACCGATCCATTGCCTACGAGCTTTCCATATATTGTTCTTTGCTTATTTACTTTTCCGTTGCTATTGTTATCATCACTACAAAATACCAAAAACATTACTTTTGCTACCGTTACTTTTGCTATCGTTACCACTACTATCATATTACTTTGCTACTAAACACTTTGCTGCATATATTAAGTCTCCAGGTGTGGTTGAATTGACAACACAACTGCTAATACTTGAGAATATTCTTTGGCTCCCCTTGTGTCGAATCAATAAATTTGGGTTGAATACTCTACCCTTGAAAACTGTTGCGATCCCCTATACTTGTGGTTATCAAGACTATTTTCTGGCGCCGTTGCCAGGGAGCATAGCTCTATTCTTTGAGCCACTTGGGATTTATATCTGCCTATCATTATGAAGAACTTTAAATACGCTAAAACAAAAATTTATCCCTCAACCACGAGGGGAGGTAAGGAACTGCCATCTAGCTCTGCACTTGATCTGCCTTCTGTTTTGAGTAATCTCGCGACACCTACACTTGCTATTCATTCTGATATATTGCATGTTATTGATGATGCCACTTCTGCTATGCATGATACTTATGATGAAACTACTTCTATGCTTGATACTACTGTGCCACTTGGTGAATTTCTTGATGAACAACTTGCTAGGGCTAGAGAGAATGAAATTATTGAAATTGATAATATTGATGAAAGTGATGATGAAGACTCTCCCCCTAGATATGAATTACCTATTGTGCCTGAGGGCTATGTTATGGATGAAGAAACTGCTAGAGATATTCTTGCTTGCAATGATAGGAGTGATCTTAAGAAATTATTAGCTAAGCTGAAACAAAAAACTTTGAATGCTAGAATGAAATATGATCCTGCTTATGCTACTTCACATATCTTTGTTACTGATCCTTTCTATGGTTATGAATCTGAAACTGTTGTGGCACATCTTACTAAATTAAATGATATAGCCACCCTGTTCACTAATGATGAGAAAATTTGCTACTATTATATCCTTAAGATATTTCCGTTCTCATTAAAGGGTGATGCTAAGATATGGTTTAATTCTTTTGATCCTAGTTGTGTGCGTAGTCCCCAGGATATGATTTATTACTTCTCTACTAAATATTTCCCTGCTCATAAGAAACAAGCTGCTTTAAGGGAAATACATAATTTTGTGCAAATTGAAGAACAGAGTCTCCCACAAGCTTGGGGGAGGCTTCTCCAATTACTTAATGCTTTGCCTGATCATCCTCTTAAGAAAAATGAAATACTTGATATCTTTTATAATGGACTAACTGATGATTCCAGAGACCACCTGGATAGTTGTGCTGGTTGTGTTTTCAGGGAAAGAACACCAGATGAAGCTGAAATTCTATTGAATAATATGTTTACTAATGAAAATAATTGGACACTTCCTGATCCAATTCCTGAACCAACTCCTAAGCCAACTCCGAAGAAGAGGGGTATTCTATTTCTCAGTCCTGAAGATATGCAAGAGGCAAATAAATCTATGAAGGAAAAAGGTATTAAAGCTGAAGATGTTAAGAATTTACCTCCTATTTAAGAAATACATGGTCTTAATTTACCTCCTGTTGAAGAAATACATGGTTTTAATCCATCACCTATTGAAGAAATACATGGTCTTGATAACCCAACACAGGTAGTAAAGGTAAATTCTCTCTATAGATATGATAAAGCTGAAATCCCATTTACTAAGTTTGCTAGCCCATGCTTGGATGAGTTTGATGACTTTATGGTTAAACAAGAAAACTTCAATGCTTACTTTGGTAGAGAATTAAAACGCAATGCTGATATGCTTGCAAACTTGGGTGATTATATGTCTAATATTAAAAGTGAACTTAAACTTATTAGTAAACACGCTTCTATGGTTACCACTCAAGTAGAACAAGTACTTAAAGCTCAGAATGATTTTCTCAATGAATTGAATAGTAAGAAAAATGATAATGCTGTTAGAGTTATGACTAGAGGTGGTAAGATGACTCAGGAACCTTTGTATCCTGAAGGCCATCCTAAGAGAATTGAGCAAGATTCTTAGAGAAATATTATTGATGCACCTAGTCCTTCTAAAAGGAAGAAAAAGAAAAATGATAGGACTTTACATGCTTCTAGTGAACCTGTTATTGACACACCTGAGAATCCCAATGATATTTCTATTTCTGATGCTGAAACACAATCTGGCAATGAACATGAACCTAGTGATAATGTTAATGATGATGTTCATGTTGATGCTCAACCTAGTAATAACAATGAAGTAGAGATTGAACCTAGTGATAATGCTAATGATGATGTTCATGTTGATGCTCAACCTAGTAAACACAATCAAAGAATCAACGTTATGAGAAGAGAGACTTTGTTGCTAGGAAGCACGGTAAGTAAAGAGAACCCTAGATTCAGAAACCCATGCCTTTTCCTCCTAAACCATCCAAGAAAAAAGATGATGAGGATTTTGAGCGCTTTGCTGAAATGATTAGACCTATCTTCTTGCGTATGCATTTGACTGATATGCTCAAAATGAATCCTTATGCTAAGTATATGAAAGAAATTGTTACTAATAAAAGAAAGATACCGAAAGCTGAAATTTCCACCATGCTTGCTAATTATACTTTTAAAGGTGGAATACCTAAGAAACTAGGAGATCCCGAAGTACCAACTATACCATGCTCCATTAAAAGAAACTATGTTAGAACTACTTTATGTGATCTTGGAGCCGGTGTTAGTGTTATGCCTCTCTCTTTATATCGTAGACTTGATTTGAATAAGTTGACACCTACTGAAATATCTTTGCAAATGGCTGATAAATCAACTGCTATACCTGTCGGTATTTCTAAGGATGTGCCTGTTGTGGTTGCAAACGTTACTATTTTAACGGGCTTTGTTATTCTTGATATTCCTGAGGACGATAGTATGTCTATTATTCTTGGAAGACCCTTTTTGAATACCGCAGGGGCGGTTATTGATTGCACCAAAGGCAATGTCACTTTTCATGTTAATGGCAATGAGCATACGGTACACTTTCTGAGGAAACAACCTCAAGTTCATAGTATAAACTCTATTGGAAAAATTACATCGATTATTTTTGGAGGTTTTGAATTTCCTCTTCCTACTGTCAAGAAGAAATATGATATTCTTATTGTTGGGGATGTGCATATCCCTGTTGAGGTAACCTAGTGTTATTCAAAAGTTCTCCGGTTCCATGTTATTCGGAATGAGTTTGTTAACAAGACCTGATCAACATTGTTAGTGGATTCCTTTTGATGAGCATGAGATGGATGAATTTAGAAAACACAACTCTCTGCACCCTCTTTTTACTTTCTATTATTTATATTAAATAAAGCAAAAATAGTAATTTCCATCTGTTATCTGAATTATCAATGCAATAAAAAATACCCCGAAAATAAAAGTTCTCCAAATGCCCTGAAAATTAAATATGATTTTTTCTGGAATATTTGAGAATATCTGGCACTGAGAACACAACAGGGGGAGCAAGCACCTGGCCACGAGGGTGGAGGGCGTGCCCTACCCCCTAGGCGTGCCCCTGCCTTGTGGGCCCATGGTGCCTCCCCTCCACTTATTCCAGCTACCACATATTCCTTCTTCCTCCCACAAACACCACTAACCAGCTCAAACCCGAGTTCAAGCTCATTTTGCTGCCATTTTCGATCTCCTTGCTTAAAGCACCTCTTACAAAACTGCTTTGGGGGATTGTTCCTTGGTATGTGATTCCTCCAATGGTCCAATTAGTTTTTGTTCTCGTGCTTTATTCATTGCATATTTTTGCTGCTTAGGTGACCCTGTTCTTGAGCTTGCATGTCAAATTTATGTGGTCAAAAGTAGTTTTGATGCATGATATTGCCTCTAGGCACTTGTAGGAGTAGTTGCTATTAATATTGTTGAGTTTGGTTCACTTTTATTTTGAAGTTACTAAAAATTTCAGAAATTTTCAGCAAAAAGATGAAGAGATTTTTGAGGGGCTCATCGAGCCGAGATGTTAATGGCCTTGTGATAATTTCTTGAGAGCAGCCGGGATTTATGATGATTTCTATGAATTGGCTGAGAATGCAGGCCTCATTGCCTTCCTCCACGACCAACGTGAATAGTATCTCTTACTCACCAATATCTTTGTGCAAAACTTTCATTTCCATGCTAGGAGCTCACCACCTACGGTGGCATTTTATTTATATGATGAGCATAAGGAGATGTCACTTCATGATTTTTGTCGGGTTTGTTTGACCCCTTTCGAGGGTAGCGTAGAATAACCACATCATGACAATGAGGATGGGTTTATTGATACCATTACTGTAGGGGAAACGAGGAAGGTTTCCGACGCACAGATTACTAGCATACACTTTCCTATTCTACATTACTTTGCTATATTTGCTAGTAGATGCTTAATTGGGCGCGGAAACTGTGGAAACCTGAGTGCCCCTGATATTGTTATTTTTTGCCATGCCTTATTTTGTGATGACACATTCAATATGGGCGCTATTATATCAAAGCGGTTAAATCTTAACCGTACTAAGGGCCCCGTCCTTGGAGGCATCTTTGCCTCGCGCCTCGCTGCACATTTTAACATACCTATTAGGCATTATGAGAAAGAAGAAAAATTGCTGCCTCCTATTTATTTAGATTATAAGAGTATGGTAGCACATGACTTTATTGTTAAGAATAGGGAAAACGAGCTTAAGTACAAATTAATATTTGGTAAAAATCATCCTGAGACTATTACCTTGCCTGCTCCTTCCTTGTTTGATTTATCTACAGGCAAGTACCTTGTTCCATTGGAGGCCATTCATGCCTACCAGAACCCTATAGCAGCTACAGAACCAGAACCGGAATCACAATTTGATCCTCCACGACAGTCTGATTATCAGTGGGATCCGAAGGTGATTGCCAACCAGTGGCAATCCGAGGCTTCTTCACAGTACGACCCCAACTATTACTTTGGATATCCGCCAGGCCAGCCGTGGCCATAGACCAACTTACGCCAAAAGCCTAAGCTTGGGAGAGTACATATCTCTCACCGACATTACATTCATGTTCACACACTCATTGCTAGTTGTCGGTGCTCATACTTTTTCATTGTATCATCCATGCTAGTTTATTTTCCTTTTTATGCTTTCTTCTTGTGTGTTCAATAAACCTTAAGAAAAACAAAAAAAATAGTTGTAGCTTTTAGTTAGTTTACTTTCCATGCTTGTAGTAGTAATTAAAAAGAAAACCCAAAAAGATTTCTCGTTCTTCTTTTGCTTGTTGGGAGCTTTCCCATGTAAATAGTTTTATTTCTTTTCTTTCCTTTGGGGGTCGAGAGGAGAAGACCATAATTAAAATGTTAAAGTGGCTCTTATATGCGTTATTGTTGATCTGACAAAGAGCCCATATTACCTTGTCTTCTCTCTTGAATTGAATGCTCGCAGATTCCAGCTTAGTCCAATGCACGTGCACTATTATAATTATCCACACTATTCGGTCGTGCAAGTGAAAGGCAATAATGATGTTTATATGATGAACTTATTGAGATGAGAAAAGCTGGTATGAACTCGACCTCTCTTATTTTTGTAAATATGATTAGTTCATCGTTCCTGATTCAGCCTATTCTGAATAAACATGTTTGCAATGACAATTAGAGATTATAGTTGCTTATGCCATGCTTAATTAGCTAGGAGCTTATAATGGTTTACCTTGCGTGCCAACATGCTATTAAAATGTTTGTGATGTGGTATGATAGGGTGGTATCCTCTTTTGAACGATTCGAGTGGCTTGACTTGGCACATGTTGACGCATGTAGTTGAAACAAAATCAACATAGCCTCTATGATATTTATGTTCATGGTGCATTATATCCTACTCATGCTTGCATTCGGTGTTGATTAATTTTAATGCATGTTCATGCCTGTTGTCACTCTCTAGCTGGTCGCTTCCCAGTCTTTTGCTAACCTTCACCTGTACTAAGCGGGAATACTGCTTGTGCATCCAATTCCATAAACCCCGAAGTTATTCCATATGAGTCCACCATACCTACCTATATACGGTCTCTACCTGCCGTTTCAAGTAAATTTGTATGTGCCAAACTCTAAACCTTCAAACAAACATCCTGTTTTGTATGCTCGAATAGCTCATGTATCAACTAGGGATGTCCGTATCTTCCATGTTAGGTGGGTTATTCTCAAGAGGAGTGGACTCCGCTCCTCACTCACGAGAAAATGGCTGGTCACCGGTGTCGGCATTTTGGGAACGGGGGTCCCCAGACTTGCCTGCCTGTGGCCTGCGGCGTGGCTCAGGTGGGGGCCCAGCGCGGCCCATCTTCATCAGCCCAAGCTCAAGACCCTCGCGAGGGGCCAATCCTCGCGGGGCGGACGACAGGAAGCTTCCTCAAGAGCGGCCTCATCAGGCAGGCTCGCGAGGAGGTGGAGAGATCAATGCAAGGGTACCTCACGAAGATCCCATGACGGAAGCCATGATGATCAAGGCTAGGCGGGTGCCAGGCGGGCGCCGGCCTGCGTATAGTCCTTGTTTCCCCTTTGGTGCAAAGGGGGCAAGCACAGGCCAAGGTATCAGGCAAAGGTTACCATTCCGGTGCAACAAGACCAAGATCAGCATAGCGGCAGGACGGAGGTCACCGTGGAGCCCAAGACGGTGTCATCACTAGTGCTTTTGGCAGCCGAAGACCACCTTTGGTCAGGATAACTTGTACTAGATGTTCCCCTTCAAAATGGCCAATTGTTGGCGCCCTTCCCGCTCAATTATTTGGGGGAGAGGCCCAGGGCCTCTATAAATAGAGCTAGCCACCACAGAGTAGAGACATCTAGAAAAACCTCAAGACATCGAGAAGACGGCGATAGATCTGGTAGAACCCTAGCAGAGAGAGAGAGAGAGAGGCGACGGAACTCACCCTAGCAGTTCATCGGCCAGCTCAAGAACACCCCTCGCGAGGCTGTTCTTCCCTTGTACTATTCATCATCAGCCCCAGAGGCAATCCACCACACCACACACTGGAGTAGGGTATTACACCACAACGGTGGCCTGAACCAGTATAAACCCCGTGTCTCTTGTGTTGTTCATCATTTTCATCTTAGTTCGCACGAGAGGATCAGACGTAGATCGGTAGGGGAGAGATCTCCGCGCGCATCCCAATGTTCGAACCTCAAGGGTCTGCCGGAACCTGAAATCCGACATTTGGCGCACCAGGTAGGGGTGCGCCGGAATCTTTCTTCCGCTGTTCGCGTGTGATCTTCCGTCGTGTCCATGGCTGACGCTCGTCGGGCTCACGCCGAGCGCCGGGCTGCTCGCGCCACTTGCGTCGCCCAGACGGTGCCCGTCGGCGGCCCCCCTCGTCATTCCCCGTCGCTCGCCGCCAACGCCGCCATCGGCCCGGCGGGGAACGAGCAGCAGGCATCGTCCCAGCATCCTTCGGTGCGGCGGGATGGCCGCACCGCCACCCCGTCGCTGACTCCAGCTGGCTCGTCGTCCCACGCCCGTCGCGCACCCATGGATGTGCACGCCTCACTGCTCTTGGCGCGGGAGCTCCTGCACTATCGCCCCATCGACGACCTCTACGAGGACTGGCTCGCCCGCATCACCGAGCTCGTTAGTGCCGCAGGGGGCTCCCCCTTGCGGTCCCTCTCGCTGCCTCGCCCTTCGTCCCGTGCGGGGTGCGAGGATCAGGAGGCGCCTCCGCCGCCTCCTTCCCAAGAAGGTGCCTTGGCTCCAAGGCGCGCAGCCCCAGGGCGAGACCCTCCACGTCCGGCGCCTGCACAGCAAGAAGGGAGCTGCCAAGAGATCCCACGTCCCCGGGATGGTGCTCGCGCGCTCCCAGCGCCGGCGCGCCAAGATCGCGCCCCAGCGCCTCCACGACAAAACCCCGCGCTACTCCCAGTGGCGGCGCGTGGTGACCCGCAAGAACAAGTCCAGCACCAGGAAAGGGCACCGGTGGCCACGACGGGCTGCCTTGCCTTCACCCCCGAGCTGCGTGGCGTCACATGGCCAGGCAAGTTCAAGCCTGACCTCCCTCCCCGCTACGATGGCACAGCGGACCCCGCGGAGTTCCTGCAGCTCTACGAGCTGGGCATCGTAGCCGCCAACGGAGACGAAAAGGTCATGGTGAATTGGTTCCCCACGATGCTCAAGGACGGCGCCCGCACCTGGATCCTGAACCTGGCTCCCGGCATGATCTCCTCCTGGAGCGAGATGCGCACCCGCTTCATCACCAACTTCCAGGGCACTCGCGATCGGCCCCCGGCCGTGAGAGACCTGCGCCGCATCAAGCAACAGCCGGGAGAAACCCCGCAGAAGTACATCCAGCGCTTCAACTACGCTCGCCTCAAGATCCCCAAGGTGACTGAAGAAGCTATTATCTCAGCCTTCTCCGACGGTGTGCGCGACGTCAAGATGAAGGAAGAGCTAGCAATCCATGAAGACCTATGCACATCCCTGGAGCTGTTCAACTTGGTGACCAAGTGCGCCAGGGCTGAGGAAGGGCGTCTCTCCCTCCTCGAGCTCCCGGTAGCCGACCCGGAAGAAAAGAAGCTCAAGGCCAAAGACGTGAAGCGCAAGGGGGCTGCCGTGCTAGCAGCGGAACCGGACACCAAGTGAGGTAGGGATCAGCCTGAGTCATCCAAGGGCGGACGGTACTGCGTGTACCACGACCTCCGCACCCACAACACCAACGAATGTCAAGAGCTCAGAGCCGTGCGAGATGGGCGAATCGGCCGACGCCCAGAGCGCAACGACAGGGGATATGGCCGAGGAGGAGGAAGAGGTGGCGGACAATGGGAAGACCGTGGCCTTCGCTAGGGATGGCGTGACCGCCCTCACGAGGACCGCTGGCAGGACCAGCCTCACGAGGGAGGCTGGAGGGACCAGCCTCGGGAGGGCCACCCGCACGGCAACGCAGGCCTCCCTCCTCTGCCGCCTCCACCAAGGAGGAACAAAGACCAACACCAATACGATGGGGCTGGGGGCTTCCAAGAGCCGCGTGCAATTGCTTGCATCTTGGGTGGCGCCCAGGTCCCAGCCTCACAGCGCATCTTCAAGCAGTTTGCTCGCGAGGTGAATGTAGTCCTTCCCAAGCTTGAGGCCACGCGCCCTCTCAGGTGGTCTTCGTGCGCGATCACATTCAGTTCCGCAGACCAGCTCAAGTGTGCGGCAATGGCCAGAGTCCTCCTGATGCTTTGCTCCCCAGTCATCAGCAACATGCAGGTCACCAGGACCCTCATCGATGGCGGGGCAGGACTCAACGTCCTGTCCGTCGAGACGTTCGACAATCTCCAAGTGCCGTACGACCAGCTTCAGCCGACCAAGCCTTTCTCAGGAGTCACCAATGGTTCCACTGTTCAAATTGGGCAGGTTCGCCTTCCGGTCACCTTCGGGCAACGCAACAACTACCGCACCGAGCTCATCGACTTTGACGTCGCTCACATCCGCCTGCCGTACAATGCCATCCTCGGGTACCCAGCCCTAGCCAAGTTCATGGCAGTGACTCACCATGGTTACAATGTCCTCAAGATGCCAGGAAGCGGTGGAGTCATCACCGTACCCTGTGAAGAAAGGGACGCAGTGTGCTCACTTGAGCATGCGTTCCAAGCCACCGCAATCGAAGACCCAGACCACAGGAACGGGAGGCCTCCCGAGGCGACCCTCAAGAAGAAGAAGACCTCACCTGGCCCGAGCCACAAGGAGGCAGGCACCTCCGGAGGTATTGCGTTAGGATTCGCGCCCGATCAGGGAGCGCCACCCTCTCACGCATAGGAAGGCGCGCCTGGCGCCCTCCTCAGGCAGGGCTCGGGGGCTCAATCTTAGAGAGCCGCCGACCTTGCCAAGGTCGCGGCGGAGGCGCTCGGGCACCACTTGGAGGGTGCTTTCAAGCACGATTCCCTCAGGAAGGTACAAGTCAATGGAGACCAAACCCTTAGGAGTTCATCGCAAGGAACACCCATGAGCTACAAGAGTCCAGAGTCATGCGCGGCAGCCGCCGCTTACCTGCCGTGGCCTCACATCCAGGCGAGGATGGAGGACAGCGCGTCTGCATCGACGTACCAGGGCTCAACCGAGCTGCATCCCAGGAGCGCCTACGGCCTTCGGCCGCAGGGCGCTGCGAGGGACCACCACACAGCTACGTTGGCATGCCCTTCTGTCGGGACCCCGATTCTAAGTCACACAGATCTAGCATGTAACACCTCATATCACTTTGCGGCCTCACGCACGGTATTCCCACGGGTGTCGCCTCACCATGGCCAGGGACCGTTTGCGCCTTTTGGCTCACGTATATGATAGTGTCGCTAGCATCCATATGACAGAGAACCCGGGCTGACATGACTAATCGTGAACCCAAAGCGGCACTAACCCATGGGGACAGGCATACATGAATCAACCTCGAGCATGTCGGTGAGTAGCGTGTGAATCCGGACTATAGCACTGGGCTATCAGGACTCCGGTAACCCGGGCTGTAGCAGGCTAGGCATGACTCCGGATGTCACCGCGTGACATTTCCCCGAAGGGACAGACACAGGAACGAAGTGAAACACATTCCGGCCAGTCAAGTGTCCTGAACAGTAGTGCTGGGCTAGCAGGACTCCGGTGAACCGGGCTGTAGCGGACTACTATGGCTCAAGAAAGCACTAGACTACATTTCCCATAAGAGAGTCTGCCAAGGGCAAACAACTAGATTGTCGGATCCCACACATAGCAATACACGTCACACGTAAGCATAACATGCAAGTATGTGAGGTACAACATGGCATCACAACATAACGCAACTCATATAGATAAAGGCCCAGAAGAGCCACATAGCATAAATACAAACAGGGGTCACATGACCCATCATTCAGAGCATACAAGCAACGGAAGCATCACATGTCTGAGTACAGACAACTACAAAAGAAAAGGGCTGAGAAGCCTGACTCTCTACAAGACCCTCCCAAGGTACAAGATCGTAGCTGAGGTAACAAGCTACTCGTCGAAATCCAAGCGGAACTACTAGTAAGACAGATGTCTCATCTGCAAAACATAAATAAAGCAAACGTGAGTACAAGGGTACTCAGCAAGACTTACGTCAGATCCTATCATACATGCATTTGTATCAAGAAGGTAATGTGGGGTTTAGTTGCAGCATGCTAGCTTTGACTCAGTGGCTATCCTGTTCTACGACTATGAGAAACTCCTTTGAGATGAGGCAGCGCACACGAGTCCACTAATCACCACATCAATACACTACTATGGATTCATCCTCGTCTTCCTACGAGAAGGCCATCCATAGCACTCACACTTATCTTGAGCATTTTAGAGTATCCACTTTAAGTTGTCTATGTACCACGTAAGCATCCAAGAAGTCCATAACTGAGGACACAGCTATTCGAATAGATCATGATAACCCTGCAGGGGTGTACTTCATCACACACGCTCTCACCACTTATCACCATATACCCGTCATGTATCTCGGCAACCTTCAAGCGGAAGCCTGGCGAGGGTGTCGGCCACGACCTAACTAACCACGCAAGACTCTAGTCCAGGTTTATCACCTATTTGGGTTCCATCCGCAAGGAGATCCGGCCGGGGTGTCGCTCACGGCCCCAAACGATGTGAGCAGGGTTCCCAAGCCCACCATCCGGGTGCCACTTGGTACACCGTGCCACCTGTGCCTAGTCTGTCCCGAGCCCACCCTGCCGGGTGCCACTCGGTAGAAAAATAGCACTACCTACAAACACCAGAAACTATTTGCAACTCCTGGACAGAGCTCAAGGCGGTTAATAAGTCGAGAGAGCTTGGAGCGCCCGGAGCCCAATGTGTGGTAGTAGCTAGTCATTGGACAACTTACACAGAACTCAGTTCTTAAGGACGGTCCCAATGAGACAACCCACCATGTACTCCTACATGGCCTCTCACCGCTACCTTTACCAAATCGTGTTCACACGCTTAACTCTCATACCAGAACATATCATAACACTCCAATTCATTCCCGATGAATCAGACCTGACACAACTCTAAGCAATAGCAGGCAGGGCATGGTAGGAACACAACATGGCTCAATCAATTCCTACACATGCTAGTGGGTTTTAACTATTTACTGTGGCAATGACAGGTCATGCAGAGGAATGGGTTCAACTACCGCAGCATAAAGTAGCAGTTGAATCATTGTTGTCCTAATGCAATAATAAGAGCAGGAGCGAGAGAGTGGGATTGTATCGGAATGAACAAGGGGGGGTTTGCTTGCCTGGTAGATCAACAGAGGGGGCACTGCTCCACAGATAGGTACTCTGGGTCGGTCTCCAGAGCAGGACCTATCGAGAAGGAACGGTGTCGACAATCAATACACAAGCATATGCAACAATATGATGCATGAACATGGCATGAAGATGTGATGTTGTTTGAGCTAATGCAACCAGCATTCATTTGGTTAAAGTCCATTTGAACTAAAGATTCAAATGCATCTTCGCAATAAGCTCTTTATATAAGCCATTAAGTGTTTTCATATATACAGCATGTATAGATGGTTTGTCATGCATGAAAATTGTATAGATGGATAGATTGAATTTTTCTGATAATTTTTCATATATAAATTATTTCAATCCGAGCTACGGTTGAATTTCTATGAATTTTTGAAGTTTGAATCATTTTCTGGAATTTCCTAATTATTTTAAAACCAGAACATGAATAATTGCGTCAGCATGACAATGGCATGACGTCAGCAAGTCAACCGTGGCTGACCAGGTCAAACCTGACACGCGGGGTCCACCCGTCAGTGTCATGGTTAATTAACAGAGGTTAATTAATTTTTAAACTAATCCTAAACTGGAAATTAGCAGGGCCGGGCCCCACCTGTCAGTTGCTAAGCTAATTTAGCTAGGATTAGTTAATCCTAATCTAGATTAGTTAGTAGGGCAGCCCCACCTGTCATTGAGCCAGGGGAGGTCAAACCCCCTGGTCAACTTGGGCTAACGCGCCGGCGTTTAGCCGCCGGTGGCAGCAGACGCGGCGGAGGGCGCGGGATTCGCCCTCCGGCGACCATTCGGGCGGCGGAGACCACGGGCGAGGAGCTGAGGCTCGACCGTATCCAGGGCGGCATGCAACAGCAGCAGGGATGGCCGGAGCTCGCCGGAGCGAAGCTCGGGGCGGCGGCCGGAGTTCGGTGGCGTGCGGGCGCAGGCTACGGCTCGGGAGCGCAGAATGGAGAGGGGGAAGCGATGCAGAGGCTCACAGCGAATCCGTCGAAGTCTTCGGCGAGCTCGGGGGAGGTCGAACGCGAGCCGAACGGCGTGGGCGATCGCCGGTGGCCGGAAGTGAAGACGACGGTGATGGCGGTGCTCCAGGGCCTCCCGAGGTGCGTGTCTTGACGGAGAGGTAGCCGACGATGTGGCGAAACTTTTGAGCACGGGGAGAGGGCGCGGGCGAGGAGGTGGGTACGGCAACGGTGGCCGGTAGCGACGGCAGCGCTTCGGGCGCGGGGAGAGGGAGGAATCCAGGGGAGGAGGGAGAGCGAGGGAGAGGGAGAGACGTGCGGGGCGTCGTGGCGACGTGTGGGCGATCCAGGCGACGAGGAGGAGAAGCAGGAGGTGGCGGGGAACGTGGCCCCGGCCGGGCGCGTGGCCGCGCGCGCCGGCGCTTGCCCCTGTCCTCCTGGCGCGAGGAAGGGGACGACTGGCTCTGCCAGTCGTCCGGGCCGGCCTGTTGGGCCGCTGGGATGCACAGTGCCCGGCTGCAGAGGTAAGTGGCCCGGGTAAGTCTCTCTCCCTTTTCTGTTTTCTTTTCTATTTCTGACATTTGTTTGATTTAATAAAAAGAATACTAAATCAATTTATCTTCTTCTGAAAATTAATGTAGGAACTTAATTGGATTATTCCAAAGCCCCACAGTAAAATCAGAATTATTGGACAATATTTCATATATAATAAAATATTTCCCCAACGCAAATAATTACTGGATTAATTCCGAATGGCCAAAATAAATATTTATGAGCTCCTAAAAATATTGGTTTGAATTTTACCTCTGCCCAATATTTTCAGAGAGAGACATGAACATTTTCTTGGACCCTTTTGGAGCAATTTTTATCTGGGTCATTTCCAGAAATGATTTCTGAGGGTTTTACAAATCCCCATTTCAGTTTTAAATGGAATTTAAACATGATGCACAACTGACTAGCTGGTCTAGGTCATACCAGAACTAGGGATGTGACAACTCGCCCCCACTCGAAGAAATCTTGTCCCGAGATTCAGGAGTCGGCGGGAAGATAGCGGGGTACTCAAGTCGAAGACGATCTTCACGCTCCCAAGTAGCTTCTCTCTCGGAATGATGAGACCACTGAACCTTGAGAAACTTGATGTTATGACATCGGGTGACACGCTCTGCTTGTTCAAGAATGCGAACAGGGTACTCTCGATATGTGAGGTTATCTTGGAGATCAAGCGTTTCGTGGTCCACTCCGCGGATGGGATCCGAGAAGCAACACCTGAGTTGAGAGACGTGGAAGACATCATGAACTCGAGAAATATGTGGGGGTAGTGCCAACTGGTAGGCAACCTCTCCTTGTTTAGCGAGAATGAGAAATGGACCATTGTAATGAGGAGCCAACTTGCCCTTGATACCGAATCGATGGGTACCCTTCAAAGGGGTAACCCAAAGGTAATCTTTGTCGCCAACTTCATAAGCCACTTCCTTATGACTACGGTCATACTGGCTCTTTTGACGAGATTGGGCTGTTTTCAAATTCTCACGAATGATGCGAACTTGCTCTTCTGCCTCCTGGATCATATCCGGTCCAAAGAATTGTCTTTCACCGGTTTCTGACCAGTTCAAAGGTGTTCGACATCTTCGTCCATACAGAACCTCAAAGCGAGCTTTCTTGAGGCTAGATTGGTAGCTATTGTTATAAGCAAACTCGGCGAAGGGAAGACACTTCTCCCAATCCATACCGAATGAGATAACACAAGCTCTAAGCATGTCTTCAAGAATCTGGTTGACCCTTTCCACCTGACCACTTGATTGAGGGTGGAAAGCGGTACTGAAGGAAAGATGGGTGCCCATGGCAGTTTGGAAACTCTCCCAGAAATGAGAAGTGAAAAGACTACCACGGTCTGAATTGATCTCTAGTGGAACACCATGAAGTGACACTATTCGAGAAATATATAAGTCAGCGAGCTGACTAGCAGTGATATTCTCTCGAACAGGTAGGAAGTGAGTCACTTTGGAAAGACGATCAATGACTACGAAGATAGCATTATTCCCTTTCTTGGTCCTGGGAAAGCCGGTGATGAAGTCCATACCAACTTTATCCCATTTCCACTCAGGAATAGCTAAAGGTTGAAGGGTGCCAGCAGGTCTCTGATGCTCTGCCTTTACGCGACGACAAACGTCACAGTTAGCAATAAACTGAGCAATTTCTCTCTTCATCCTAGTCCACCAGAACCTCTGGCATAGGTCCTGATACATCTTAGTGCTGCCGGAATGAATCGTGAGAGGAGATTCATGCGCCTCCTTAAGGATTAATTGTCGAAGATGTTGATTCTTGGGAACCACCAAGCGACTCTCAAAGAAAACAACACCACGATCATCTATAGAGAAACTACCACCAACTCCTTTGTTAATGTTTCTCTTGATCCGGGAAATTCCCGTATCCTGCTTCTGAGCAGAGATGATTTGATCCACAAGAGTAGGTTTCGCCACCAAGGTAGAAAGGAATCCATGAGGAGCAATGTGAAGGTTAAGCCTACAGAATTCCTCATGAAGAAGTGGTTGGCCCTGCTGCAACATGAGATTGTTGCAATAGGACTTACGACTTAGTGCATCAGCCATGACATTCCCCTTGCCTGGGGTGTAGGTAATCCCTAAGTCGTAATCTGAGATCAACTCCAACCAACGTCTTTGCCTAAGGTTCAAATCTGGTTGGGTGAAGATATAGTTGAGACTCTGGTGATCGGTGTAAATCTCGCAACGTTTACCAAGAAGGTAATGTCACCAGGTCTTAAGTGCATAGACTACGGCTGCAAGCTCTAGATCATGTGTAGGATAATTCTCCTCATGTGGATGCAACTGTCGAGATGCATAGGCAATCACATGGCGATCTTGCATAAGAATGCAACCTAGTCCCTGTCGTGAGGCATCACAATAGATAACAAAGTCCTTAGTGAAATCCGGTGGCACAAGTACGGGAGCAGAAGTCAGGCGTCTTTTCAGTTCCTGAAAACTGTACTCACACTGTGGGGACCACTCAAACTTTTTATCTTTCTTGAGAAGTTCCGTGAGAGGTTTGGCCACTTTGGAGAAATTCTCAACGAAGCGGCGACAATAACTGGCTAGGCCAAGGAAACTCCTAACTTTCTTAACCGTTTCAGGTGGAGTTCAATCAAGAACGGCCTGAACTCTTTCGGTATTAATAGCAATGCCCTTACCAGAGATTACGTGGCCGAGATAGGTCACTTCTGGCAACCAAAATTCGCACTTGGAGAACTTGGCATAAAGGCGGTGCTCTCTGAGTTTTTCTAGCACAAGTCTAAGATGTTCGGCATGATCTTCCTCGTTCTTCGAGTAAATAAGAATATCATCGAGGTAAACCACGACGAACTTATCTAAGTACTCCATGAAGATCGAGTTCATCAAGCGAGAGAAAGTAGCTGGAGCGTTGGTTAGACCAAAGGACATGACGGTGTACTCGTACTGACCATAACGAGTGACAAAAGCCGTCTTAGGAATGTCCCCATTTCTGATCTTGATTTGGTGGTAGCCTAACCTCAAATCCATCTTGGAAAAAACTGAGGATCCAGCGAGCTGATCATACAGGTCGTTGATCCTGGGGAGCGGATACTTGTTCTTTATCGTGACCAAATTAACGGGACGATAATCTACAACCATCCGGTCCGTACCATCCTTCTTCTTGACGAAGAGAACGGGGCAAGCCCAGGGAGAAGAACTAGGACGGATGAAACCCTTTTGCAAGGATTCATCGAGTTGTTTCTTAAGCTCAGCTAGTTCTAAGGGTGCCATCTTGTAAGGTCTCCTAGAGATTGGAGCGGTTCCTGGGATAAGATCTATGACAAATTCTACATCTCTGTCAGGTGGAATACCTGGCAGTTCCTCTGGAAAAACATCCGGAAAGTCACGGACTACCGGGATATCTTCAAGGTCAGGAAGAGGGTTGGCATTAAGAGAATAGAGCTGACGCTTTGCAACCCTAGTGGAAACGGTGACTATCTTGCCAGATGGGTGTGTAAGCTGAACAGACCTAGTGTAACAATCAATCTTGGCATAATGAGCTTTCATCCAGTCCATACCCAAGATGATGTTAATATCCGTAGACTTGAGGGCTATAAGTGACGCAAGGAATACAAGTCTGTCAACAAGGATTTCATTACCATGGCTTACACTAGAAGTTTGCCATTTGGATCCAGGAGTTTGAATTACTAGTGGAGAGGGCATATCACAAAAGGATATGTTGTGCAAGCTGGCATAACTTTCGGAAATGAAGGAATGAGATGCTCCGGTATCAAACAGAACCGAAGCTGGATGACAGTTGACAAGGAGTGTACCAAGAACGACATCCGGATCATCATGAGTGTCTTTAGCTGAGACGTGATGCACACATCCACGTTCAGTGGGAGCTGACTTGACACTAATCATCTTGCGTGATGGCTTACCATGACCAACAGACTTCTCAGGCTGGGGTGGAGCATAGTTGGTTTGAGAGCAGTCACGTGCATAGTGTCCTGGCTCTCCGCATGTGAAACAAGTCCCTGAAGTAGGACGTGGACCCGCTTTGACAAGCGGTCTACCAATAGGCCTGGATGGAGCATACTGCTGAACTGGGTGAGGTGCCACACAAGATGACCTTGGTGTATAACCGGGTGGAAGAGCGGAGTTCGGAACCCAAATCCGGCGCTTCTGGAAAGTAGAACCGAAGAAGAACCCAAACCACGGGTGTGCTTACGAGACTCCTCGTAAGTGAGTTGAGCTGTCTCTGCATTAATGGCCTTGTTCACAAGAGCCTGGAAGGTATTGCAATGATGCAAGTGGAAACTAGCCTGCTTCTTGGCATCTGTGGACACTTCTTCTGTAGCATAGCGGGCAAGGTTCTCAAATTCTCTACTATAAGCATCAACAACCATCTTACTCTGGGTGAAACTACAAAACTCTTCTCTCTTGCGGTCAATGAGAGCCTGAGGAATGTGATGCTCGCGAAAAGCCTCAGTGAAATCCTTCCAGGTAGGTATCTGGCCAGCTGGAAGCATAGCCTCATAGTTCTGCCACCAAAGACTAGCAGGACCTTCCAGGTGATATGCAGCGTAGGTGACCTTGTTACTTTCAGCTACATTCACCGAACACAGCTTGTGTGTGATACTACGGAGCCAGTCATCTGCATCGAGTGGTTCAATGGAATGATGGAAGGTAGGTGGTTTCAGACCAATGAAATCATAGATGGTCGCTGACTCTTTGCACTGGGGTGCGGTGTTCTCCTCGATACATGCTAACAAGCGGTTAGACTCATGCTTGTTCCTCTCCATCTCTAACATGAATTCTGTCAACGAAGATTGGTCGGGAGGATCCTCATCCCTACCATCTCTGTGGTTCCGGTTACGAGCAACAGATCTTCGGTTAACCGGCAACATCCTGAAGGACCAACCAAGGAAACAAGGATGGATTCAGCATCATCATAAGGATGTAGGTTATAGTACGAGAAAAATACTATCTCTTGAACTCCTAGGAAAATTCCGGCAGCATAACGGCGGTAAAATGCTCAGAATGAGACATCCTGCTAAAATGGGGTAGTAACATACTCAACATCATTACTCAAGGTTCTGAGATATTACTAAACAGGCTACACCGGGGGTACTCAAACTAGGATATGACTCAGATCAACCAAACCTTAGAGACTACGGAGTAGTAACATGTGATCCTGATAGACGGAAGAGAAAACCTAGTTCCTTAACCCCGTAGGAAAGATAGGATGACTCAGATCAGAAGGCATGAGGCATAAGGAGTAAAAAGAGCCTTACGTTCCCTTCCACAATCAATTCCCCTATATAGCTAAAGAATTTCTAGACTCAACTTCGACCAGGTTGGCTTGGAAATCCTACAGACAGTCAGGCTCTGATACCAAAGCTGTCGGGACCCCGATCCTAAGTCACACCGATCTAGCATGTAACACATCATATCACTTTGCGGCCTCACGCACGGTATTCCCACGGGTGCGACCTTACCTGGCCCGGGACCGTTTGCGCCTTTTGGCTCACGTATATGATAGTGTCGCTAGCATCCATATGACAAGAACCCGGGCCGACATGGCTAGTCGTGAACCCAAAGCGGTGCTAACCTATGGGGACAGGCATACATGAATCACATCGAGCATGTCGGTCAACAGCATATGAATCCGGGCTGTAGCACTGGGCTAACAGGACTCCGGGGAACCCGGGCTGTAGCAGGCTAGGCAGGACTCCGGAAGTCACCGCGTGACATTTCCCCGAAGGGACAGACACAGGAACGAAGTGGAACACATGCCGGCCAGTCAAGTGTTCTGAGCAGTAGTGCTGGGCTAGCAGGACTCTGATGAACCGGGCTGTAGCGGACTACTATGGCTCAAGGAAGCACTAGACTACATTTCCCCATAAGAGAGGCTGCCAAGGACAAACAACTAGATTGTCGGATCCCACACATAGCAATACACGTCACACGTACGCATAACATGCAAGTATGTGAGGTACAACATGACATCACAACATAACGCAAACTCATATAGATAAAGGCTCAGAAGAACCACATAGCATTAAATACAAACAGGGGTCACATGACCCATCATTCAGAGCATACAAGCAACAAGCGGAAGCATTACATGTCTGAGTATAGACAACTACAAATGAAAAAGGCTGAAGAGCCTGACTATCTACAACATCCGATCAAGATCGTAGCTGAGGTACAAGCTACTTGTCGAAGTCCACGTAAACTAGTAAGACCGAAGTCTCCGCTGCAAAACATAAATAAAGCAACATGAGTACAAAGGTACTCAGCAAGACTTACATCAGATCCTATCATACATGCACTTGTATCAAGAAGGTAATGTGGAGTTTAGTTGCAGCAAGCCAGCTTTGACTCAGTGGCTATCCTGTACTACGACTGCTGGTAACTCTTTGAGGTGGCGCACACGAGTCCACTAATCACCACGTCAATACACTACTATGGATTCATTCCCGTCTTCCTACGAGAAGGCCATCCATAGCACTCACACTTGTCTTGAGCATTTTAGAGTATCCACTTCAAGTTGTCTATGTACCACGTAAGCATCCAAGAAGTCCATAACCGAGGACACGGCTATTCGAATAGATCATGATAACCCTGCAGGGGTGTACTTCATCACACACGCTCTCACCACTTATCACCATATACCCGTCATGTATCTCGGCAACCTTCAAGCGGAAGCCTGGCGAGGGTGTCGGCCATGACCTAACTAACCACGCAAGACTCTAGTCCAGGTCTATCACCTATTTGGGTTCCATCCGCAAGGAGATCCGGCCGGGGTGTCGCTCACGGCCCCAAACGATGTGAGCAGGGTTCCCAAGCCCACCATCCGGGTGCCACTTGGTACACCGTGCCACCTGTGCCTAGTCTATCCCGAGCCCACCCTGCCGGGTGCCACTCGGTAGAAAAATAGCACTACCTACAAACACCAGAAACTATTTGCAACTCCTGGACAGAGCTCAAGGCGGTTAATAAGTCGAGAGAGCTTGGAGCGCCCGGAGCCCAATGTGTGGTAGTAGCTAGTCATTGGACAACTTACACAGAACTCAGTTCTTAAGGACGGTCCCAATGAGACAACCCACCATGTACTCCTACATGGCCTCTCACCGCTACCTTTACCAAATCGTGTTCACACGCTTAACTCTTAGCATCAGAACATAGCATAACACTCCAATCCATTCCCGATGAATCAGACCTGACACAACTCTAAGCAATAGCAGGCAGGGCATGGTAGGAACACAACATGGCTCAATCAATTCCTACACATGCTAGTGGGTTTTAACTATTTACTGTGGCAATGACAGGTCATGCAGAGGAATGGGTTCAACTACCGCAGCATAAAGTAGCAGTTGAATCGTTGTTGTCCTAATGCAATAAATGAGAGCAGGAGCGAGAGAGTGGGATTGTATCGGAATGAACAAGGGGGGTTTGCTTGCCTGGTAGATCAACAGAGGGGGCACTGCTCCACAGATAGGTACTCTGGGTCGGTCTCCAGAGCAGGACCTATCGAGAAGGAACAGTGTCGACAATCAATACACAAGCATATGCAACAATATGATGCATGAACATGGCATGAAGATGTTATGTTGTTTGAGCTAATGCAACCAGCATTCATTTGGTTAAAGTCCATTTGAACTAAAGATTCAAATGCATCTCCAAATAAGCTCTTTATATAAGCCATTTAGTGTTTTCACTATATACAGCATGTATAGATTGGTTTTCATGCATGAAAATGGTATAGATGGATAGATTGAATTTTTCTGATAATTTTTCATATATAAATTATTTCAATCTGAGCTACGGTTGAATTTCTATGAATTTTTGAAGTTTGAATCATTTTCTGGAATTTCCTAATTATTTTAAAACCAGAAAATGAATAATTGCGTCAGCATGACAATGGCATGACCTCAGCAAGTCAACCGTGGCTGACCAGGTCAAACCTGACATGCGGGGTCCACCCGTCAGTGTCATGGTTAATTAACAGAGGTTAATTAATTTTTAAACTAATCCTAAACTGGAAATTAGCAGGGCCGGGCCCCACCTGTCAGTGGCTAAGCTAATTTAGCTAGGATTAGTTAATCCTAATCTAGATTAGTTAGTAGGGCGGCCCCACCTATCATTGAGCCAGGGGAGGTCAAACCCCTGGTCAACTGGGGCTAACGCGCCAGCGTTTAGCCGCCGGCGGCAGCAGACGCGGCGGAGGGCGCGGGATTCGCCCTCCGGCGACCATTCGGGCGGCGGAGACCACGGGCGAGGAACTGAGGCTCGCCCGCATCCAGGGCGGCATGCAGCAGCAGCGGGGATGGCCGGAGCTCGCGGAGCGAAGCTCGGGGCGGCGACCGGAGTTCGGTGGCGTGCGGGCGCAGGTTACGGCTCGGGAGCGCAGAACGGAGAGGGGGAAGCGGTGCAGAGGCTCACAGCGAATCCGTCGAAGTCTTCGGCAAGCTCGGGGGAGGTCGAACGCGAGCCGAACGGCGTGGGCGATCGCCGGTGGCCGGAAGTGAAGACGACGGCGATGGCGGCGCTCCAGGGCCTCCCGAGGTGCGTGTCTTGACGGAGAGGTAGCCGGCGATGTGGCGGAACTTTTGAGCACGGGGAGAGGGCGCGGGGGAGGCGGTGGCTACGGCAACGGTGGCCGGTGGCGACGGCAGCGCTTCGGGCGCGGGGAGAGGGAGGAATCCAGGGGAGGAGGGAGAGCGGGGAGAGGGAGAGAGGTGCGGGGCGTCGTGGCAACATGCGGGCGATCCAGGCGACGACGAGGAGAAGCAGGAGGTGGCGGGGAACATGGCCCCGGCCGCGCGCGCCGGCGCGTGCCCCTGTCCTTCTGTCGTCGCCAGGAGGACGACGATTGGCGGTTGGGCCAGTGGGCCGCACCACTGGGCCGGCTGAGGCGCCAGGTAAGCTTTCTGTTTTTTTATTTTTGTTTCTGTTTTCTATTTTTCTGACATTTGTTTGGATTTAATAAAATACTAAATCATTTTATCTTCTTCTGAAAATTAATGTAGGAACTTAATTGGATTATTCCAAAGCCCCACAGTAAAATCAGAATTATTGGACAATATTTCATATATAATAAAATATTTCCCCAATGCAAATAATTACTGGATTAATTCCAAATGGCCAAAATAAATATTTATGAGCTCCTAAAAATATTGGTTTGAATTTTACCTCTGCCCAATATTTTCAGAGAGAGACATGAACATTTTCTTGGACCCTTTTGGAGCAATTTTTATCTGGGTCATTTCCAGAAATGATTTCTGAGGGTTTTACAAATCCCCATTTCAGTTTTAAATGGAATTTAAACATGATGCACAACTGACTAGCTGGTCTAGGTCATACCAGAACTAGGGATGTGACACCTTCGGCCTGCCGAGCGTGGTCGCCGCACATCAGCGCCTGTTGAGGAGCATTCTAGAGGCTCAGGACGTCAGGCATCGCACGGTCCTGGCGGAGGTGGCGATGGTCCCCGAAGACCTGCACATGCCACCGAAGCCTCCAGAGGCCCCTGGGCCTGGGAGCTCATGAGGGTAGACGTCTTCACCGCGCATCGCTCACTTCCTCAGCATCACTTCATCATCAACAACACCAGGTGACATCTTTCAGAGTTCTACTTTCAGCTAGGAGCGCCCACAGGGCTGCACCATTCCCAGGCCGCGTGGGTCCGTCCCCGCGGCATGTATCCATTTTGGTTATGCTCTGTACTTACCTTGCTGGGGGCGCCCCACGGGCTGCATCGTCCCCACACCGCTCAGGCCCGACCCAGCGGCGGTTGCTTTTACCTGCCCTTGCTTGAAATTGGATTTCCTCCTATGTGCTTAACATACCTGACCTAATCACCTACTCGATCGACGCCTATCTGAAGAGCCGCTCGCTCTGGCACGGCGCGTGCGCAGGGGTCCATCCCTGCAGCATTGATAAACCTGAGTGGTCGAGCTCTGGCCGCAGTAGCCCCGCACGGCGCCACCTCACTAGGCCCTCAGTGCCTTGACCACTCCCTCGGAGTGACCAAAGGTTGGCCGGCGACCGTAACAACAGGCCTTGTTTCTCCTCATGATTGGTGTGCAGGACCTACTCCAGGAGCAACGTTGGGGGCATCGTGAGCTCTCTCTCCTCCTCTTCGGCACGGACCGCTTGCACGTTAAAAGGGGGGGTTCCTGAGCATCGCGACTCATGGGCTCCTACTGGCTCTCCAGCCCTCACCCCATGGCCTTGACCCATGGCATCGCGACCTGTCATACCAGCGGAGGCTGAGCTCGCTCGAGGGCCGGGACCTGAGGACGTAGAGCGTTAAGGAAAGTGCGGGGGAGTGGAAAGAAGCTCGCGAGGGCCTAACCCAGCAGTACCTCGGCCACCTACTCTCGGCCCGGGCGCCTCTCCGAGGAACTACATCAGACGCACAAGATAAGTCACGCCCTCACAAGAGCTAGACCAACGCAGTGCTAAATTCCTGCCCAGTGCAAGTCTGTCACGACGACGCTACCTTCCTTTCTCGCCCAGCAAGGATTGTTTGAGCGCTAAAGGGGACCTCCCGAGCATCGCGACTCAGGGGCTCTTACCGGACCTCGGGCCTCTCACCTCCCGGCCATGACCATGGCATCACGACCTGGCATACCAGCGATGGCTGAAGCCTGCCTGGGGACTAGGACCTGTCATCGTAGAGCGCCAAGTCCTCGTGAGGATAGAAAGGGGAGCTTAGCCGGGACAGAACGAACACCTCACGCCAATTCATATTAAGGATATAATATTTACAAAAAGCACGGCAGACGCCTTACATACCCCCGCGGGGTGTTGCTTTAATTCCTCGTAGGGAACAAAAGGTGCTAACCCTAAGGAACGCTACTTGCTAGCACCTCCCTAAGCGACGCCATCATCAACAGTGGGTTTCCCAGTGCCGGCGCCAATCCCATCCAGATCAGTGGCGTCGGCGGGCCGATGTAGCTGCGCCACTCCGAGCGCGGCGTGAGCTCGGAGGCTCGTAGCTGTCGTCGCTCGTCTCCGGGGTCGCGAGGAGTTCGGGGGAGCCGCTGAAGCCCCCCAGTCCCTCTGCTACTTCCTGAGGAGCTGCAGGAGGACCAACGGGCGGGGTTGGTCCTCGCCAGTTCGTCACCACTGCCGCTTCCCTTAGGGTAGCATTCTAGCCGGCGTGCTTCTGCATCAAAGACCTTGAAGAACATCAAGGAGGCGCCGTCGTATTCAAGATGGATCACCAAGGCGCCGTCCACGCGACAGACCCGGGCAATCTCACCTCAGCCCCGGGTCATGAAGACCTTGCCCGGAGCGACGACCGTGACCTCCGCTCCGGTTGCAGGGGTGCCACAGTCGGCGTGCTCCGGCTAGAGCTCCAGGGCTCCACTCGGCGGCATCTCGAAGGTGAAGGAGGGAGGAAGGCGGATCCACGAAGTTGGAGGCATGGCGGCATGGAGCACAAGCTCGCGAGAGGAGCGCTCCGCGTGGACTCCATGGGGACGATGCGCACCACTGTGACTCGCCGGCGTCGGCGGCGACACTGTCGGTGTTGCTCGGCGCCCTCCACCCTGGGGCCTACGATGCGGGGGTACAAGGGCAGCGAAAACCCAGGAGGCGGCCGCTCGTACCACGGCCTCGACACCTCCTGCCAGGCGCCTATGTCCCGGTGACAGAGGATTGGCCGCTTCTTTGGCGGGAGGGGGTCAGGACCCTCTCTGGGGGCCTTTCCCTTCTCCTCAGCTGAAAACCGGCGGATCGGTGCCATTGATGCAAGAGGAGGCAAGGATGAAGAAGAAGAAGAGGAGGAGTAACGGAAGGGGGTGAACTGGCGGAGCTCACGCGACCCCATACTTATAGCCGGGGAAGGCCAACCGCCGAGCACCATGACCTCAGGTAATCATGACCCATATCTCTGCATGCAGGGACTCGTTAAGTCATGCAGTTGCCGAGGCGTCGTGGGAAGCGCAGACGCCCACGTCCAATCAACCGCCACGCGGCGCCCAAGGCCGCAGGCTGTTAGGGCCCGTGGCGCTTCGTGCTTGCCCCTTCGCTTCTCTGCTAAGCCAAGCCCGCGCGCGCCTTGGGCCCGGGGGCTAGTGTTGGCGTTCTGGGAATAGGGGTCCCCAGACTTGCCTACCTGCGGCCTGCGGCGTGGCTCAGGTGGGGGCCCAGGGCGACCCATCTTCAGCAGCCCAAGCTCAAGACCCTCGCGGGGCGGATGACAGGAAGCTTCCTCAAGAGCGGTCTCATCAGGCAGGCTCGTGAGGAGGCGGAGAGATCAATGCAAGGGTACCTCGCGAGGATCCCATGACGCAAGCCATGACGATCAAGGCCAGGCGGGCGCCAGGCGGGTGCATGCCTACGCAGAGTCCTTGTTTCCCCTTTGGTGCAAAGGGGGCAAGCACATGCCAAGGTATCAGGCAAAGGTTACCATTCCGATGCAACAATACCAAGACCAGCAGAGCGGCAGGACGGAGGTCACCGTGGAGCCCAAGACGGCCTCATCACCAGTGCTTTTGGTAGCCGAAGACCACCTTTGGTCAGGATAACTTGTACTAGATGTTCCCCTTCAAAATGGCCAATTGTTGGCGCCCTTCCCGCTCAATTATTCGGGGAGAGGCCGAAGGCCTCTATAAATAGAGCTAGCCACCACAGAGTAGAGACATCTAGAAAAACCTCGAGACATCGAGAAGATGGCGATAGATCTGGTAGAACTCTAGCAGAGAGAGAGAGAGAGAGGTGACGGAACTCACCCTAGCAGTTCATCGCGCCAGCTCAAGAACACCCCTCGCAAGGCTATTCTTCCCTTGTACTATTCATCATCAGCCCCAGAGGCAATCCACCACACCACACACTGGAGTAGGGTATTACACCACAACAGTGGCCCGAACCAGTATAAACCCCGTGTCTCTTGTGTTGTTCATCATTTTCATCTTAGTTCGCACGAGAGGATCGGACGTAGATCGGTAGGGGAGAGATCTCCGCACGCACCCCAGTGTTCGAACCTCAAGGGTCTGCCAGAACCCGAAATCCAACAACTAGGATTCCCAGTCCCATGCTTTATGCAAATCAAATCAAAATAATTGCAAACAAAACTCCCCAGGACTCTTGTTAGTTGGAGGCACTCGTTATTTCGAGCAAGCCATGGATTGATGCTTGTTGGTGGAGGGGGAGTATAAACTTTACCATTCTGTTTGAGAACCGCCTATAATGTGTGTAGCATGGAAGATATCGCCATCTCTTGGTTGTTATGTTGACAATGAAAGTATATCGCTCAAAATTTTATTCATATCTTTTTCAAAACCAAGCTCTGGCACCTCTACAAATCCCTGCTTCCCTTTGCGAAGGGCCTATCTATTTACTTTTATGTTGAGTCATCATCCTCTTATTAAAAAGCGCCAGTTGGAGAGCACCGCTGTCATTTGCATTCATTACTGTTAGTTTACATTGAGTATGACTTGACTGGATCTCTTTTACCATGAATTACAATGTCTAGTCAGTCCTTGATCTTTAAAGGTGCTTTGCATTTATGTTTTGCAGTCTCAGAAAGGGCTAGCGAGATACCATCTTGTTATATCATATCATGATTGTTTTGAGGAAGTGTTGTCATCCAAGATTTATTATTATTGCTCGCTAGTTGATTATGTCATTGATATGAGTAAACATGAGACCTAAATGTTATTGTGAATACGGTTAGTTCATAATCTTTGCTGAAAACCTGAATGCTGGCTTTACATATTTACAACAACAAGAGCAAACAAAGTTTGTAAAAGTTTTTCTGTATCACTTTCAGTTTATCAACTGAATTGCATGAGGACAAGCAAAGGTTTAAGCTTGGGGGAGTTGATACGTCTCCGTCGTATCTACTTTTCCAAACACTTTTGCCCTTGTTTTGGACTCTAACTTGCATGATTTGAATGGAACTAACCCGGACTGACGCTGTTTTCAGCAGAATTGCCATGGTGTTATTTTTGTGCAGAAATAAAAGTTCTCGGAATGACCTGAAAATCAACAGAGCATTATTTTGGAATATATAATGAATATTGGAAGGAAGATCCACGTCAGGGGGTGCCACACCTATCCATGAGGGTGGGGGCGCGCCCCCTACCTTGTGGGCCCCTAACGCTCCACCGACCTCAACCTGGACTCCATATATTCATTTTTGGGGAGAAAAAACCAGAGAAGAAGGATTCATTGTGTTTTACGATACGGAGCCGCTGCCAAGCCCTAAACTCTCTCGGGAGGGCTGATCTGGAGTCCATTCGGGGCTTTGGAGAGGGGAATCTGTCACCATCGTCATCATCAACCATCCTCCATCACCAATTTCATGATGCTCACCGCCGTGTGTGAGTAATTCCATCATAGGCTTGCTATACGGTGATGGGTTGGATGATATTTATCATGTAATAGAGTTAGTTTTGTTAGGGTTTGATCCCTAGTATCCACTATGTTCTGAGATTGATGTTGCTATGACTTTGCTATGCTTAATGCTTGTCACTAGGGCCCGAGTGCCATGATTTCAGATCTGAACCTATTATGTTTTCATCAATATATGAGAGTTCTTGATCCTATCTTGCAAGTCTATAGTCACCTATTATGTGTTATGACCCGTTAACCCCGAAGTGACAATAATCGGGATACTTACCGGTGATGACCGTAGTTTGAGGAGTTCATGTATTCACTATGTGTTAATGCTTTGTTCCGGTACTCTATTAAAAGGAGGCCTTAATACCCCTTAGTTTCCAATAGGACCCCGCTGCCACGGGAGGGTAGGACAAAAGATGTCATGCAAGTTCTTTTCCATAAGCATGTATTACTATATTCGGAATACATGCCTACATTGTATTGATGAACTGGAACTAGTTCTGTGTCACCCTAGGTTATGACTGTTGCATGATGAACCGCATCCGGCATAATTCTCCATCACCGATCCATTGCCTATGAGCTTTCCATATATTGTTCTTCGCTTTTTTACTTTTCCGTTGCCATTGTTATCATCACTACAAAATACCAAAAACATTAGTTTTGCTACTGTTACCACTACTATCATATTAAGTTGCTACTAAACACTTTGCTGCAGATATTAAGTTTCCAGGTGTGGTTGAATTGACAACTCAGCTGCTAATACTTGAGAATATTCTTTGGCTCCCCATGTGTCGAATCAATAAATTTGGGTTGAATACTCTACCCTCGAAAACTATTGCGATCCCCTATACTTGTGGGTTATCAGACAACTAGTACAAGCTATCCTGACAAAAGATGGTCTTCGTCTGCCAAAGGCTCTGGTGATGATGCCGTCCTGGGCTCCACGGTGACCTCCGTCCTGCTGGTCTTGGTCTTGTTGCACCGATCTGGAAACCTTTTCCTGCTGCCTCGGGACTCCTCGCCCGTGCTTGCCTCCTTAGCACCAAAGAGGAAATGAGGACACTACACGCGCTGGCGCCCGCCTGGCCTTGGTCGTCATGGCTTGTGTCACAGGAACCTCGTGAGGTGCCCCTTGCCTTGATCTCTCCACCCCTCACGAGCCAGCCTGGTGAGGCCGCCCCCGAGGAGGTCTTGCGTCATCCGCCTCGCGAGGCTTGGCCCCTCGCGAGGGTCTTGACTGTTTGCTGGTGAAGATGGGCCGTACAGGGCCGCCGGTGGAGCCACGTCGTGGGCCGCAGGCAGGAAAGTCTTAGGACCCCCGTTCCCAGGATGCCGACAGTAGCCCCCAGGCCCAAGGCGCGCTCGGACTTGGCTTCGAGGTGAAGCCAAGGGGCAAGTGCGGAGCGCTACAGGCCCCAACAGCCTGCGACCTCGGTTGATGCATGGCGATTTATTGGACGTGGGCGTCTCTCCTTCCCCACGTTGCCTCAGCAACCGCACGACTGACAAAAGACTGGCACGGGCTGTATTTTCCTTCATTACCTTCGTTTTGCTCCATATCCCCTTTCTTGCCCTTCGCTTCTAGAGACTCCAGATCCACCCAGGTCCTCCTTCGAGCTTGCCGTCGATGGCGCCCAAGAAAGCCCGGGCTACTCCTTCGCCATCCTGGTATGAGCCCATGCTTGACGCGCTGAGCGTGTCGGAGAAGAACCTTGCTGTCGTGCGCTTGATGACGGCGGAGGGTGACGAGAAGAGGAAGACTGCGCTCTGGGTCAGTTCCGCCGAGCCTGAGGCCCCTGGAAGCACCTTCTACCCCTTCTTCATGAGTAGCATCATCATCGGGTTGGTTCCCCCCTTCTCCGACTTCTTCTACTCCGTCCTCAGCCATTATAAGATCCACGCCCTCCATCTTCGTCCCAACTCCGTCCTTCTCCTATCGATCTTTGCCTTCTACTGCGAGGCGTACGTTGGAGTGATGTCGTCCGTGGCACTGCTACGCCACTTATTATTTCTTTGGCTTAAGGAGGGCCCTTGCCCAGGGTGTGTTGGCTTCATCGCGACCAACAAGACCAATGCCATCTCAAAGGCCGAGGGCTTCAGGAGCAAGTGGGTCCTGATGGACGCCAAGCACGTCCACCCCCGGTTGGTGCTGCCGACGGAGATGCCTGTGTCCCACGAGGGATGGCTTCGCGCGAAGCTCACCGACCCGCGGGCGACGTAGGTGCTGGAGAGGATGACTGCCGACCTGAAGTCCGACGACTCGAGAACGACGAAGCTGACGGGGGCCATGCTTGCCAAAGAATTCATAGCGTAGTGCGTGGCTCCCCTCCAAGCGCACTCGCGCCCACTGTGGAAGCTTGGAGACGACCTCCGTCTGTGCCCGGAGCCCCTTTCCGATGAGGAATTGCGCTCAACTCTTCGTTCCTTGGTCGGGGATGACCAAGGGTACCCGCCTGATGGCCTTGTTCCCTTGTACCGCCGCCCAGATGGTGCAAAGGTTGTCACCGCTCTCCTTGTCTTTGACGAGCGTGGGCTCGTGCCGCCTGCACCCACAAACATACTGGTGACGACAACTCTGGTGGCCGTGTCTTTCGGCGAGTCTTGCGAGGAGGGAGAGGAGGAAGAAGAGGGAGAGGAGGAGCACGACTCGGAGGCGTCCCATGAAGGGGCAGGGGAGACCTCCCGTCGGTTTCAAAACCGGCGGATCTCGGGTAGGGGGTCCCGAACTGTGCGTCTAAGGCGGATGGTAACAGGAGGCAGGGGACACGATGTTTACCCAGGTCCTGGCCCTCTTGATGGAGGTAATACCCTACATCCTGCTTGATTGTTCTTGATGATATGAGTATTACAAGAGTTGATCTACCACGAGATCGTAGAGGCTAGACCCTAGAAGCTAGCCTATGGTATGATTGTCTATTGTCCTATGGACTAAACCCTCTGGTTTATATAGACACCGGAGGGGGCTAGGGTTACACAGAGTCGGCTACAAGGGAGGAGATCCACATATCCGTATTGCCAAGCTTGCCTTCCACGCCAAGGAAAGTCCCATTCAGACACAGGACGAAGTCTTCTATCTTGTATCTTCATAGTCCAACAGTCCAGCCAAAGGATATAGTCCGGCTGTCCGGAGACCCCCTAATCCAGGACTCCCTCAGTAGCCCCTGAACCAGGCTTCAATGACGATGAGTCCGGTGCACAGATTTGTCTTCGGCATTGCAAGGCGGGTTCCTCCTCCGAATACTCCATAGAAGATTGTGAACACAAGGATAGTGTCCGGCTCTGCAAAACAGGTTCCACATACCATCGTAGAGAGAATAATATTTCCACAAATCTAATCTGCTGACACGTTTTGACAGCATGACATCATGTCATGGCCCGGTCATTATTCGAACCGTTTTTCTCAACCAGCACCGCACATATTGCGAGGCGGTTTTCTTGACACGTCTTGTCAAAGCATAGATCATGTCCCCCTTATTACGGGATTCTCATCAATACGGACGTGGGTAACCCAACCGCGCCATCAATTATGGTGCTTGGGGAATAAGCGATTTTACCAGGCAAGTGGGGAGGCGCATCGCCTCTTCCGACCTTATAAAGGGACAAGGATTCACCCTTTTTACCCACGCCTTCTTCCTCCTTGCTTACCCATTCTCGCACACCCGAGCTCCAACAACCAAGTTCGCGTCTTTCTTCTCAAACCACTCCAAGCATGTCCGGAGCGGGAGGCAAGTGGATGGTCTCCTCCGTCACGGAGGAGAACATCACAAAGTTATGGGAAGCCGGATATTTGGCCGCGGATATCGCGCACCGGCTGCCAGATGCAGGGCAGATCATCCCTACGCCCGAACCCCATGAGAGGGTAGTTTTTCTTACCCACTTCGTCTGTGGACTGCGATTTCCCCTCCACCCGTTTGTCCATAGGCTCATGTTCTACTACAGGCTGGATTTTCATGATCTGGCCCCCAATTTCATCCTCAACATCTCGACGTTTATCGTCGTGTGCGAGGCCTTCCTCCGCATCAGGCCCCATTTCGGCCTGTGGCTGAAGACCTTCAATGTTAAACCGAAGGTGGTGGTCGGCCAGCAAGCAGAGTGCGGGGGCGCCATGGTGGGCAAAATGCCTAACGTCACGTGGCTCGAAGGCTCCTATGTGGAGACCATAAAGGGGTGGCAATCGGGGTGGTTCTACATCACCGAGCCGTGCGACACCAACTGGGTGTCGGCCCCCAAATTTCGATCCGGAATCCCCATGCGGCTCACTTCCTGGAAAGAGAAGGGGCCTGTCCTAGGGTTCCCCAGTAGAGCTGACCGGACTCTAGACCTGCATCAGGAACATGATGAGCAAGAAAATCAATCTCGTCAACATGGTCCAGGTAATGCTCTTCCACCGGATTCTCCCGTGTCAACGACGGGCATTCAATTTGTGGGAGTTTGACCTGGCCAAGCACCAGATGCTGCGAGAGATCTACGACACGACGCACAAGGACGTCTGGAGGGTGCTGTTCAAGGGCACCGAGGTACCTCCTTCCCTCACCGAGGACCGCGGACTCAGCACAAAGCGCCATGCCAATCCGGTAAGTTTTTATATCTCACAGGGTATTTATTTGCCCCAGTTAAATCATGCGCAGGATCTAAGCTTCCATGCCATTAATAGGACTAGATAAAGACCACGGAGCAGCTCGATTGCCCAGCCCCCTGCCTGAAGATCCTGCAGATGCTCTCCTAACGGAGATGCTGGCTCCGGCACCTTACGAGGTGCTGGTGAAGAAGACCAAGAAGAAGGCCACGGGGACCCGAAAGGGTCTCCGGTGCAAGGTCTGACATGGATGCGGCGCACGTGTGACATGGATCGGTCAAACATGGATCAACGGAAGGAAAGCTTCATCGCACCCCTACCTGGCGTGTCAAATGTCGAATTTCGGGTTCTGGCAAAACCCTTGAGGTACACTGGGGTGCGCATGAAGATCTCTCCTCCCCCAAGCTCTCACCCACACCGCAATCTCAAGGCTTAGCCCGTCGAACTCACAGAACAAAGGGACACAAGATTTATACTGATTCGGGCCACCGATGTGGTGTAATACCCTACTCCAGCGTGGTGTGGTGGATTGCCTCTTGGGCTAATGATGAACAGTTACAAGGGAAGAATAACCTCCTGAGGAGAGGTGCTCTTGTGCTTGGTGAATTTGTGTGGTTGCCTCGGAGGAGTGGGTCCGGTCCAAGATGAGATCTCCCTTTTCTAAGGTGGTGGCTAGTCCTATATATAGAGGCCCGGGTCCTCTTCCCAAATATTAGGCGGGAAGGGATCCCACAACGGCCAATTTGAAGGGGGACAGCTAGTACAAGCTATCCTAACAAAAGATGGTCTTTGCATGCCAAAGGCTCTCGTGATGACACCATTCTAGGCTCCACGGTGACCTCCGTCCTGCCGTCCTGCTGGTCTTGGTCTCGTTGCACCGATATGGAAACCTTTCCTGCTGCCTCGGGACTCCTCACATGTGCTTGCCTCCTTAGAACCAAAGAGGAAACGAGGACACTACACACGCTAGCGCCCGCCTGACCTTGGTCGTCATGGCTTGCGTCACAGGAACCTCGTGAGGTGCCCCTTGCCTTGATCTCTCCGCCCCTCGCGAGCCATCCTAGTGAGGCTGCCCCTGAGGAGGTCTTGCGTCATCCGCCTCGCGAGGCTTGGCCCCTCGCGAGGGTCTTGAGTGTTTGCTGGTGAAGATGGGCCGTATAGGGCCGCTGGTGGAGCCACGCCATGGGCCGCAGGTAGGCAAGTCTGGGGACCCCCGTTCCCAGGACGCCGACAACTACATCAACCGCGTTATTAAATGCTTCCGCTTTCGGTGTACGAGGGTACGTGGACACACTCTCCCCTCTCGTTGCTATGCATCTCCTAGATAGATCTTGCATGATCGTAGGATTTTTTTTGGAATACTATGTTCCCCTACAGTGGTATCAGAGCCAGGTCTCTGTGTAGATGTTATATGCACGAGTAGAACACAATGAGTTGTGGGCGATAATAGTCATACTACTTACCAGCAACGTCTTACTTTGATTCGGCGGTATTGTTGGATGAAGCAGCCCAGACCGACATTACATGACCGCATTCATGAGATTGGTTCTACCGACGTGCTTCGCACACAGGTGGCTAGCCGGTGTCTGTTTCTCCAGCTTTAGTTGAATCCAGTTTGACTACGCCCGGTCCTTGATGAAGGTTAAAACAACACACTTGAAAAATCATTGTGGTTTTGATGCGTAGGTAAGAACGGTTCTTGCTAGAAGCCCTTAACAGCCACGTAAAACTTACAAAAACAAAGTAGAGGACATCTAACTTGTTTTTGCAGGGCATGTTGTGATGTGATATGGTCAAGACATGATGATATATAAATTTTTGTATGAGTTGATCATGTTTTGTAACAGTTATCGGCAACTGGCAGGAGCCATAAGGTTGTCGCTTTATTGTATGAACTGCAATTGCCATGTAATTGCTTTACTTTATCACTAAGCGGTAGCGATAGTCGTAGAAGCAATAGTTAGCGAGACGACAACGATGCTACGATGGAGATCAAGGTGTCAAGCTGGTGATGATGGTGATCATGATGGTTCTTTGGAGATGGAGATCAAAGACACAAGATGATGATGGCCATATCATATCACTTATTTTGATTGCATGTGATGTTTATCCTTTATGCATCTTATTTTGCTTAGTACGGCGATAGCATTATAAGATGATCTCTCACTAAATTTCAACGTATAAGTGTTCTCCCTGAGTATGCACCGTTGCTATAGTTTTTGTTATGTCGAGACACCACGTGATGATCGGGTGTGATAAGCTCTACGTTCACATACAACAGGTGCAAGCCAGTTTTGCACACGCAGAATACTCGGGTTAAACTTGACGAGCATAGCATATGCAGATATGGCCTCGGGACACTGAGACCAAAAGGTTGAGCATGAATCATATAGTAGATATGATCAACATAGTGATGTTCACCATTGAAAACTACTCCATCTCACGTGATGATCGGACATGGTTTAGTTGATATGGATCACGCGTTCATTTAGATGACTAGAGGGATGTCTATCTAAGTGAGAGTTCTTAAAGTAATATGATTAATTGAACTTTAATTTATCATGAACTTAGTACCTGTTAGTATTTTGCATGTTTATGTTGTTGTAGATCAATGGCCCGTGCTACTGTTCCTTTGAATTTTAATGCGTTCCTAGAGAAAGCTAAGTTGAAAGATGATGTTAGCAATTACACGGACTGGGTTCGTAACTTGAGGATTATCCTCATTGCTGCACAGAAGAATTACGTCCTAGAAGCACCGCTAGGTGCAAAGCTCGATGTAGGAGCAACTCCGGATGTTATGAACATCTGGCAGAGCAAAGCCAATGACTACTTGATAGTTGAATGTGCATGCTTTACGGCTTAGAATCGGGAATTCAACGATGTTTTGAACGTCATGGAGCATATGAGATGTTCCAGGAGTTGAAGTTAATATTTCAAGCAAATGCCCGGATAGAGAGATATGAAGCCTCCAATAAGTTCTACCACTGGTATAGCGACGTGTTATACAAACGATTTTTAACCCCTTTCCGCGACGACATTTGGGACCGTCGCCAGGTGAGTGTGGGCGATAGGGGGGGTCCTTCCCACACGACCCAGAAATCGTCGGGGGTAGGCCCTCCTGGGACACAGGCTGGGGCCGTGTGTGATCAGGCGAGGCATCAAAACCCAATCATTTCCGTAGGTATGTACATCCCACACGGTAATCCCAGAAAAAACATTTCCCTAGGTATGTACATCCCGCACGTTGAACCCCATAAAATCATTTCTATAGGTATGTACATCCCACACGGTGAATCCCATAAAATCATTTCCATAGGTATGTACATCCCACACGGTGAATCCTAGAAAAACATTTTGTAGGTATGTATATCACACACAGTTCTTTGTGTGGAAACGTTTGTGCAAGGTGGCCTAACGCAAACAGTTCACTGTCGGAAGCCGTGTGTGATTGTTAGTTGATCGAACATGCCTAGTTTCTAGAAACCGTGCAGGTTGTTTGAGTTCATCGCCCACGGTGTTGTCTAAGTACCCGTTTGTAATAGAAAACCCCAATAAGTAGGGTAATTAGCCTATTATTGATAATCCATGTACTAATCAAACTGATATTTCTTATAAAACACACCAGATATTTCATATCCATATAAAAGCAACCAGGATTTCATAATCGAATTACATCAGATAGCTTCGGCACTCAGTTACGCCATTACATAATAGCACCAAGTTTCACATGCAGCATCAGAAACCTTTGGAAAGTAGCATCATACACGGTAAATAGACACATGAATCTCATCTGGGAAACTGCAGAAGCGGAAGGCAAATATTGAGCCTTCAGTGATGTTGAATGTCCTTGCAACTTTAGGCCAGTGGCTATGGATAATTGCCTGCCCAACCTTCGTCCTCTTCAGCCAGACTTCAATATTGTACCGTGGGTGTTGAATGAATACCTTCCTCGCCTCTTGACCATGCAGGTGGTTTGAGAGGTAATCATCGGTGAACTGCTTTGAAAAGTACTGAAAACAAAGCTATGCATAAATTGCTGTTGTAAATTTTGAAATGGCGCAAGGGGTAAAAACAAGGTAAAAGAGTTGGTACCATCCTATAGTTGACTGATGTCTTCTTCATCATGCAAACAAAGATCTTTCTATTATTCGTCACAAGTTTCTTCATCCTAACAATCTTTCTGAGTTTCTTGACTTGACTGTTATTCATGGACATCTCATTTCCCCATATGCAAAATGGGTCGAACAGTGGGTCTAAGCCTCTGACAGTAGGACTGTCGGCATCCTAGGAACGGGGGTCCCCAGACTTGCCTGCATGTGGCCCACGGCGTGGCTCCACCAGCGGCCCTGTACGACCCATCTTCACCGGCAAAACACTCAAGACCCACGCGAGGGGCCAAGCCTCGTGAGGCAGACGACGCAAGACCTCCTCGGGGGTGGCCTCACCAGGCTGGCTCGCAAGGGGCGAAGATATCAAGGCAAGGGGCACCTCGCGAGGTTCCTGTGATGCAAGCCATGCCAACCAGGGCTAGGCGGGCGCCAGCACGCGCAGTATCCTCGTTTCCTTTTTGGTGCTAAAGAGGCAAGCGCAGGCGCGGAGTCCCGAGGCGTCAAGCAAAGGTTTCCATATCGATGCAACGAGACCAAGACCAGCAGGACGGCAGGACGGAGGTCACCATGGAGCCTAGCACGACATCATCACAAGAGCCCTTGGCAGGCGAAGACCATCTTTTGTCAGGATGGCCTGTACTAGTTGCCCCCCTTCAAATTGGCCGTTGTGGGATCCCTTCCCGCCTAATATTTGGGAAGAGGACCAAGGCCTCTATATATAGGACTAGCCACCATCATAGGGAGGATGATCTCATCTTGGACCGGATCCATTCCACCAAGGCCACCACACAAACTCACCAAGCACAAGAGCACCTCTCCTCATGAGGTTGTTCTTCCCTTGTAACTGTTCTTCCTCTTCCCAAGAGGAAATCCACCACACCACACTGGAGTAGGGTATTACACCACATCGGTGGCCCGAACCAGTATAAATCTTGTGTCCCTTTGTTCTGTGACTTCGACGTGCCGAGCCTTGAGATCGCGGTGACGGTGAGTGCTTGGGGGAGGAGAGATTTTTGTGCGCACCCCAGTGTTCGAACCTCAAGGGTTTTGCCGGAACCCGAAATCCGACATTTGGCGCGCCAGGTAGGGGGTGCGCCGAAGCCTCTCTTCCATCAGCAGACCCGCCAACACTCTGCAGCACCGATGTCCGGCGACCCGAGGGCTGACGCCGATCGCTGGGCAGCCTGGCCAGCCCGAGCGGCATCGTCCGCCCAAGAAGACCTCAACTCTGCGCTCCAGGTCGCAAGCGAACTGCCAAACACCGTGGGGCACGGGCGGTGTGGACCGACGCCTTCCACCCTTACCCTGTGGCGCGCGCGGGCCGCCGCAAGGGCCTCAAGCTATGCAGCAGCGACGGCGCTGCACTCCCGACAGGAACAAGCGAACATGAGGGCCGCGCTCACAGTGGCGCAGGAGATACTGCGATGCCGGCTGATGGAGAGCGGCCAGGATGCATTGCTGGAGCGTGTTGCCGAGCTGTTGGGTGCCATAGCCAGGGGTACGCCGCCTTTCTGCTCCTTGCTTATGCCTCAGGCTGCGACCTGATCGCATGGTGGGCCTCGTCGCGCCCGCGCGCCCCCAGGCGCACCAGGAGGTTTCGTCGGCACCGGCGCTACCAGCGGCGCCGGACACCCAACCACACCTGTACCTCCCCCAATGGGCGCAGGCGTAAGCATCGCCACCCACGGTCCCGACAGGATGCTGCCCTACCATCCTGGCGCGCCGAGCCCAGTGATGTGGAGCAACAGGCACCTCAGCGAGGTTTCCGTGCGACAGCTCCGGAGATCTATGTGCCCTGCATGATGGACCAGGAGTACATACTGGAGGACGACCCCGGTTCGTTCCTCGAGCCGGGTTGGGAAGAGGAGACGCTGGAAGCTGAGGCCTTCCAAGAGCCACGCAGGAGCCTCGCCAACCACGCCGGCGACAACAGCTCCAGGGTGCCACTAATCTCTCAGGAGCAGGCTTACGCTAACTGCTACCTCTTGAGCACTACGTTGGTTTTCCCTTGAAGAGGAAAGGGTGATGTAGTAAAGCAGCATAAGTATTTCCCTCAGTTTTTGAGAACCAAGGTATCAATCCAGTAGGATACCACGCGTGAGTCACCTCGTACCTACACAAACAAATAAGAACCTCGCAACCAACACGATAAAGGCGTTGTCAATCCCTTCACGGCCACTTGCAAGAGTGAGATCTGATAGAGATAATAATAATAAGATAAATATTTTTGGTATTTTTATGATATATATTGAAAGTAAAGATTGCAAAATAAAATAGATTGGAAACTTGTATGATGGAGAATAGACCCGGGGCCATAGGTTTCACTAGTGGCTTCTCTCAAGATATCATAAATATTACAGTGGGTAAACAAATTACTGTCGAACAATTGATAAAAAAGTGAATAATTATGAGAATATCTAGGCATGATCATGTATATAGGCATCACGTCTGCAACAAGTAGACCGACTCCTGCCTGCATCTACTACTATTACTCCACACATCGACCGCTATCCAGCATGCATCTAGAGTATTAAGTTCATAAGAACAGAGTAACACCTTAAGCAAGATGACATGATGTAGAGGGATAAACTCATGCAACATGATATAAACCCCATATTTTTATCCTCGATGGCAACAATACAATACGTGTTGTTTCCCCTACTGTCACTGGGGTCGAGCACCGCAAGATTGAACCCAAAGCTAAGCACTTCTCCCATTGCAAGAAAGATCAATCTAGTAGGCTATACTAAACTGATAATTCGAAGAGACTTGCAAAGATAAACCAATCGTACATAAAAGAATTCAGAAAAGAATCAAATATTCTTCATAGATAATCTGGATCGTAAACCCACAATTCATCAGATCTCGACAAACACATTGCAAAAGAAGATTACATCGAATAGATCTCCAAGAGAATTGAGGAGAACTTTATATTGAGATCCAAAGAGAGAGAAGAAGCCATCTAGCTACTAGCTATGGACCCGAAGGTCTGAAGTAAACTACTCACAGATCATCGGAGAGGCCATGGAGTTGATGTAGAGGCCCTCCGTGATCAATGCCCCCTCTGGCGGAGCTCCGGAAAAGGCCCCAAGATGGGATCTCTCGGGTAGAGAATGTTGCGGCGGTGGAATTAGGTTTTCGTGGTGCTCCTGGATGTTTGCGGGGTACGTGGACTTATATAGGAGGAAGAAGTAGGTCGTGGAGCAACAAGGGGCCCACAAGGATGGAGGGCGCACCCAGGGGGGTAGGCGCGCCCCCTGCCTCGTGGCCTCCTCGATTGTTTCTTGATGCCCACTCCAAGTCTACTGGATCACGTTTGTTGAGAAAATCACGTTCCCGAAGGTTTCATTCCGTTTGGACTTCGTTTGATATTCCTTTTCTGTGAAACACTGAAATAGGCAAAGAAAACAGTAATTTGGGCTGGGCCTCTGGTTAATAGGTTAGTCCCAAAAATGATATAAAAGTGTAAAATAAAGCCCATTAACATCCAAAATAGATAATATAATAGCATGGAGCAATCAAAAATTATAGATACGTTGGAGACGCATCAAGCATCCCCAAGCTTAATTCCTGCTCGTCCTCGAGTAGGTAAGTGATAAAAAACAATTTTTGATGTGGAATGCTTTCTAACATATTTCTCAATGTAAATTTTCTTATTGTGGCATGAATGTTCAGATCCGAAAGATTCAAGATAAAAGTTTAATATTGACATAATAATAATACTTCAAGTATACTAACTAAGCAATCATGTCTTCTTAAAATAACATGGCCAAAGAAAGTTATCCCTACAAAATCATATAGTCTGGCTATGCTCTATCTTCACCACACAAAATATTTAAATCATGCACAACCCCGATGACAAGCCAAGCAATTGTTTCATACTTTTGATGTTCTCAAACTTTTTCAATCTTCACGCAATATATGAGCGTGAGCCATGGATATAGCACTATATGTGGAATAGAATGGTGGTTGTGGAGAAGACAAAAAGGAGAAGTTAGCCTCACATCAACTAGGCGTATCAACGGGCTATGGAGATGCCCATCAATAGATATCAATGTGAGTGAGTAGGAATTGCCATGCAACGGATGCACTAGAGCTATAAGTGTATGAAAGCTCAACAAAATAACTAAGTGGGTGTGCATACAACTTGCTTGCTCATGAAGACCTAGGGCAATTTTGAAGAAGCCCATCATTGGAATATACAAGCCAAGTTCTATAATGAAAAATTCCCACTAGTATATAAAAGTGATAACATAGGAGGCTCTCTATCATGAAGATCATGGTGCTACCTTGAAGCACAAGTGTGGAAAAAGGATAGTAACATTGTCCCTTCTCTCTTTTTCTCTCATTTTTTATTTGGGCCTTCTTTTTTTTGCCTCTTTTCTTTTTTTTCGTCTGGAGTCTCATCTTGACTTGTGGGGGAATCATAGTCTCCATCATCCTTTCCTCACTGGGACAATGCTCTAATAATGACGATCATCACACTTTAGTTTACTTACAACTCAATACTTAGAACAAAATATGACTCTATGTGAATGCCTCCGGCGGTGTACCGGGATGTGCAATGATGCATGAGCGACATGTATGAAGAATTATGAACGATGGATTTGCCAGAAATACGATGTCAATTACATGATCATGCAAGTAATATGACAATGATGAAGCGTGTCATAATAACGGAATGGTGGAAAGTTGCATGGAAATATATCTCATAATGGATATGGAAATGCCATAATTGGTAGGTATGGTGGCTGTTTTGAGGAAGGTATATGGTGGGTTTATGGTACCGGCAAAAGTTGCGTGATACTAGAGAGGCTAGCAATGGTGGAAGGGTGAGAGTGCATATAATCCATGGACTCAACATTAGTCATAAAGAACTCACATACTTATTGCAAAAATCTATTAGTTATCGAAACAAAGTATTAAGTGCATGCTCCTAGGGGGATAGATTGGTAGGAAAAGACCATCGCTCGTCCCCGACCGCCACTCATAAGGAAGAAAATCAATAAATAAATCATGCTCTGACTTCATCACATAACGGTTCACCATACGTGCATGCTACGGGAATCACAAACTTCAACAAAAGTATTTCTCAAATTCACAACTACTCAACTAGCATGACTCTAATATCACCATCTCCATATCTCAAAACAATTATCAAGTATCAAACTTCTCATAGTATTCAATGCACTTCTATGAATTTTTTTATATTATTCCTAAAAGCAAATTTCCATGTTGTTCTAAAGGACTCTCAAAATAATATAAGTGAAGCATGAGAGATCAATTATTTTGATAAAATAAAACCACCGCCGTGCTCTAAAAGATATAAGTGAAGCACTAGAGCAAAAACTATATAGCTCAAAAGATATAAGTGAAGCACATAGAGTATTCTAATAAATTCCAATTCATGTGTATCTCTCTCAAAGGGTGTGTACAGCAAGGATGATTGTGGTAAACTAAAAAGCAAAGACTCAAATCATAAAATACGCTCCAAGCAAAACACATATCATGTGGTGAATAAAAATATAGCTCCAAGTAAAGTTACTGATAGACGAAAACGAAAGAGGGGATGCCTTCCGGGGCATCCCCAAGCTTAGACTTTTTGGTTTCCTTGAATTTTACCTTGGGGTTCCATGGGCATCCCCAAGCTTAGGCTGTTTCCACTCCTTGGTCCATAATCCATCAAATCTTTACCCAAAACTTGAAAACTTCACAACACAAAACTCAAAATAGAAAATCTCGTGAGCTCCGTTAGCGAAAGAAAATAAAATACCACTTCAAGCTACTGTAATGAACTCATTCTTGATTTATGTTGGTGTTAAACCTACTGTATTACAACTTCTCTATGGTTTGTAAACTCTTTTACTAGCCATAGATTCATCAAAATAAGCAGACTACACACGAAAAACAGAATCTGTCAAAAACAGAACAGTCTGTAGTAATCTGTATCTAACGCAAACTTCTGGAACCCCAAATTTCTAAAATAAATTCCTGGACGTGAGGAATTTATATTTTAATCATCTTCAAAAAGAATTAACTAAATAGCACTTTCCAAATAAAAAAGGAAGCAATTCTCGTGAGCGCTAAAGTTTCTGTTTTTTACAGCAAGATCAAAAAGACTTTCCCCAAGTATTCCCAATGGTTCTACTTGGCACAAACACTAATTAAACACAAAAAACACAACCAAAACAGAGGCTAGATAAATTATTTATTACTAAACAGGAGCAAAAAGCAAGGAATAAAAATAAAATTGGGTGGCCTCCCAACAAGCGCTATCGTTTAACGCCCCTAGCTAGCCATAAAAACAAGGATATATCTAGGTATTGCCATCTTTGGTAGGCAATCCATAAGTGGCTCTCATAATAGACTCATATGGTAATTTAACTTTCTTTCTAGGAAAGTGTTCCACGCCTTTCCTTAATGGAAATTGGAATTTAATATTCCCTTCCTTCATATCAATAATTGCACCAATCGTTCTAAGGAAAGGTCTACCAAGAATAATAGGACATGAAGGATTGCAATCTATATCAAGAACAATGAAATCTATGGGCACATAGTTCGTATTTGCAACAATGAGAACATCATTAATTCTTCCCATAGGTTTCTTAATGGTTGAATCCGCAAGATGCAAGTTTAAAGAACAATCATCAAAATCACAGAAACCTAGCAAATCATACAAAGTTTTTGGAATCGTGGAAACACTAGCACCCAAATCACACAAAGCATAACACTCATGATCTATAATTTTAACTTTTATTGTAGGTTACCACTCATCATAAAGTTTTCTAGGGATAGAAACTTCCAACTCAAGTTTTTATTCATAAGATTGCATCAAAGCATCAACGATATGTTTAGTAAAAGCTATATTTTGACTATAAGCATGAGGAGAATTTAGCATGGATTGCAACAAGGAAATACAATCTATCAAAGAGAAATTATCATAATTAAATTCCTTGAAATCCAAGATAGTGGGTTCATTGCTATTTAAAGTTTTAACATCTCCAATCCCACTTTTATCAATTTTTGCATCAAGATCTAAAAACTCCGAATCATTAGAACGCCTTTTAACTAAAGTTGACTCATCTCCAGTCCCATCATTATCAAGATCCATATTGCAAAACTAAGATTTAATAGGGGACACATCAATAACTTTTAGATCTTCATCTTTGTTATCTAACTCTTTTGGTTTAGCGGCCATCTTATTAACTAAAGTGGCATGCTTATCAGAAATTTGGGCAATTAATTTTTCAAGATGAGCAAACTGAGATTTAAAACCATAAAATTTCTTAGACATATCATTGAGCTCTTTATTCATGAAACCAATAAAACCTTTTTGTTCCTTAATCTTGTTTCTAAAGAAATTATTATGCTCAAACTGCAAGGACATAAAACTCCTAACGTTGTTTTCGATTTCTTCCAACCTTTTAAGGTGAAGATCAACAACTTTTGGTAAATCCATAAGGGCAACAAGCAACAAGAGGCAAGCGAAAAGAGACGAAATAGAAAAGAGAGGGCCAAAGGAAAAGAGGGTGAATAAAACGACAAGGGTGAAGTGGGGGAGAGGAAAACGAGAGGCAAATGGCAAATAATGTAATGCGGAGGATAAGAGTTGTGATGGGTACTTGGTATGTCTTGACTTGGCGTAGATCTCCTCAGCAACGGCGCCAGAAATCCTTCTTGCTACCTCTTGAGCACTGCGTTGGTTTTCCCTTGAAGAGGAAAGGGTGATGCAGTAAAGCAGTGCAAGTATTTCCCTCAGTTTTTGAGAACCAAGGTATCAATCCAGTAGGAGACCATGCACGAGTCACCTCGTACCTACACAAACAAATAAGAACCTCGCAACCAACGCGATAAAGGGGTTGTCAATCCCTTCACGGCCACTTGCAAGAGTGAGATCTGATAGAGATAATAATAATAAGATAAATATTTTTGGTATTTTTATGATATAGATTGAAAGTAAAGATTGCAAAATAAAATAGATTGGAAACTTGTATGATGGAGAATAGACCCGGGGGCCATAGGTTTCACTAGTGGCTTCTCTCAAGATAGCATAAATGTTACGGTGGGTAAACAAATTACCGTCGAGCAATTGATAGAAAAGAGAATAATTATGAGAATATATAGGCATGATCATGTATATAGGCATCACATCCTCGACAAGTAGACTGACTCCTGCCTGCATCTACTACTATTACTCCACACATCAACCGCTATCCAGCATGCAACTAGAGTATTAAGTTCATAAGAACAGAGTAACGCCTTAAGCAAGATGACATGATGTAGAGGGATAAACTCATGCAATATGATATAAACCCCATCTTTTTATCTTTGATGGCAACAATACAATATGTATCACCCCGGATACAACTTTCCATATTTGTAACTCCGACTCTTGCCTTTTCCGGAGGTGCGATACGATATTTCTTCGTGGTTGGGTTTTGTTTTCGTTTTGCATTTTGTCCATGTCATGCATTTCATATCATGTCATCATGTGCATCGCATTTGCATACGTGTTCGTCTTATGCATTCGAGCATTTTCCCCGTTGTCCGTTTCTCAATCCGACACTCCCTCTTGCACCCGGCGCACCCCTTTTGCCTCTTTTCGTGAATGGGTGTTAAACATTCTCAGAATGGACCAAGATTTGCCAAGCGGCCTTGGTACACCACCGGAAGACCGCCTGTGAAATTTCGTGCCATTTGGAGTCCGTTTGATACTCCAATAGTTAACCGGGGAACCGCAAAGGCCTCGTGTGTGTTGCAGCCCAACACCCCTCCAAAGTGGCCCAATAACCCATCCAAACCCCCTCCATCCTCTCGGCCATTCGATCACAATCGCGTGGCCGAAAACCGCACTCCATTTGGATTCTCCTAGCTCCCTCTACCTATAAATATGTGCCTCCCCCCGAAATTTCGCGGTGCAAACCCTAGATCTTCCTCCTCCGCGCACTGGACATGTCCACTCCGCCGCCGGACATGTCCGCCTCCGCCCCCTCGCCCAATCGCATCGCGCCACCTGTCACCGCCTCCCACCACCGCGTGGCCCACCAAGCCCATCGCGGGCCCGACCGCTCCCGCCGTCGCGCCCCGTGGGCCCGAGTGCCCCGCCGCCGCCTGTGCGAATCGCCGACCGCGCTCGCTCGCCGGGATCACCGCTCGCCGTCGCCAGAATCACCGTCCGTGCCTCCAGCCACCGGCAGCATCGTCCCCGCCGCCCGGCGACCCGCGCAGCCGCCTCCTTTCTCCGCCCCGCGCCGCAAGGGCCTCCTGAGTCCCTGCTCGACGCGTGCAGCCGCCATGGCGCCCGGGTTGCGGCAGGAGCTCGCACCACCACCGCCGGCCTCCTCTGGCCGATCCAGGCCCCGGCGACCTACGCCACCGGTAACCCGCGCCGCCTCCTCACCGGAGGTGCCCCTCCGTCGACGCCTGCCTCGGATCCAGGCGGGATCCGGCCCGATCCGTCCCCTCGCCGCTGCTCGCGTGTTCGCCGGAGTTGCGCCGACGCTGGTCGTCGCCGGCCCGACCTCGCCCAACCGCCAGGACGGCCCCGGCCCGGATGCTCTTTCCTATCCGAGCCAAACGCGCGACTACACCGCACCGTCCCAAACCACAAGATCCAGCTGTTCCCCGAGGTCCAAATTTTAACTAAGTCCCTAAAGTTTCCAATATCATGTGTGCATCTTGTCATGTCCATAACTTGTTGCATACTGCTCCGTTTCATGCGCATAATATATCAAAATGTTCATCATGATGTGCTCTTCATTTTGTTCCATTGTGACATGCCTTTTTGAGTCCATATTGATGCCTAAATTGTTGATGCAAGAGTGATATAAAATGTTAGGTGCTGATTATTAGCAGAGTATGCGCATTTGTCATTTTTGTTACATTTATTGTGTGCTTCATATGGGCATGAGCTCTACATGTGTTTTGGGCTATGCCATGCCATCTTTACAGGGGTGTATGCCATGTATTTTTGCGATTTTTGTGGTGACTAGCACAAGCATGCAAAGTAGCTCTCGTGATATTACTGATTTCAGAGACTTAGAATTTCACCAAGTCTTTTCCCTGCTGTTATTTTTTGTGCCACGTATTCATGTTGCTACAGTGAGATCCATGCTTCTTTTGAGTAGTCCAGTAAGGATGATTTGGGCATATGCTCATGCTCTAGTCATCCATGTCCCTGTTTTCATTTATGGAGTGTCCTAGCATGACTCAATCTTGTTCTACTATTGCTATAAAATGTTCCTGGTAGATTGTTTACGTGTTAATCAATTTTTCCAAGGTTGGTGTAGTTGATCCATGCATGCTATGAGATTGTTCTTGCCATGGTTAGTTTCTTGATCATGTCTTCTTGCTGTTAGTATGCTTATCTTGTCATGCAATTCCTTGTGGTGAGTGAATCGAGCTCGCAAACATGCCTTCATAATTCTGTTGATGCCATGTCTAGTTTTCTGCTAAGTCTGAATCTGTTAACGAAACTTGCTATGTTTACATGGGTGCCCTCATATCTTCTGATCCTTTTTGGCGGTCAGTAAGGGACTTTTGTTCTATGCTTTGAGTAGATTCATGCCATGCCTTTGTTTGCTATATCCTGTTCCTGTACCATGTTGTTAGCTTGCTCTAAACATGTCTTCCTGATGTTAATTCCTGGCATGTTGTTATTTTCACTAAGTCCGTGATGCTGATATCTTTTGGATTTTTGCCGTGCTTGTTTGAACCTGCTCTTGTGTGATTTAGCCGTAGCTCAGTGTTCATCTTTTGTCAAGCAGCTTGAGTAGATCACTACCATGTGCCTTGCTGCTATGTTAGGGTGCAGTAGCTTAGTTTATTATTGCATTCTAGATGGCATCGTGCTGTTAATCGCATAATTGTGCCATTCTTGTTTTGCTTGCCATTTGCAAACCGTGCATCCGATTCTGGTGATCTTTATATCGATTTCCACCGAAATCAACTCATCTTTCCAGAGGCACACTTAGTTTGCCAAGTTGATGCCTTGAACAATCTTTTCCTTCCGGAGCACGCATATGCATTGCATATCACATCCCGCATATCATGCCATGTTTTGCATCATGTTACTTGCGCATTGCCCCGTGGTTGATTGTGGGTTCCTTTGCTTGTGTTATTGCCTTGGGTAGAACCGGGAGACGAGTTCGTGATCGAGGAACCCGTTGAGTATGCTTACGAGGATCAAGCTTTCGTCAACTCGGAGAACTTTGCAGGCAAGATGACCATACCCTTGAAATCACTTCTATCTTTGCTTGCTAGTTTTTCGCTCTTTTGCTATGCCGCGATACTTACCACTTGCTATATCATGCCTCCCGTATTGCCATGTCAAGCCTCTAACCCACCTTTCCTAGCAAACCGTTGTTTGGCTATGTTACCTCTTTGCTCAGCCCCTCTTATAGCATTGCTAGTTGCATGTGAAGATGGAGTTTGTCCCATATTGGAACATGGTTATTGTTGGGATATCACAATACCTCTTATTTAATTAATGCATCTATATACTTGGTAAAGGGTGGAAGGCTCGGCCTTATGCCTGGTGTTTTGTTCCACTCTTGCCGCCCTAGTTTCCGTCATAACGGTGTTATGTTCCTTGATTTTGCGTTCCTTACGCGGTGGGTTATAATGGGAACCCCTTGACAGTTCCCTTTGAATAAAACTCTCCAGCAAGGCCCAACCTTGGTTTTACCATTTGCCACCTAAGCCTTTTTCCCTTGGGTTCTGCAGACTCAAGGGTCATCTTTATTTTAAACCCCCGGGCAGGTGCTCCTCTGAGTGTTGGTCCAAACTAGAGCACCATGCAGGGCCGTCCCTTGGCAACTTGGGTTATGTTGACTCCTGTACACTAAGCTTATCCGGTGTGCCCTGAGAACGAGATATGTGCACCTCCTATCGGGATTTGTCGACACAGCGAGTGGTCTTGGTGGTCTTGTTTTACCATTGTCGAAATGTCTTGTAACCGGGATTCCAAGTCTGATCGGGTCTTCCTGGGAGAAGGAATATCCTTCGTTGACCGTGAGAGCTTGTGATGGGCTAAGTTGGGACACCCCTGCAGGGTTTTGAACTTTCGAAATCCGTGCCCGCGGTTATGGGCAGATGGGAATGTGTTAATATCTGGTTGTAGAAAACTTGACACTTAAATTAATTAAGATACATCAACCGCGTGTGTACCCGTGATGGTCTCTTTTCGGCGGAGTCCAGGAAGAGAACACGGTCTTGTGTTATGCTTGAACATAAGTAGTTTCAGGATCACTTCTAGTTCATGACCGTGCTTTGCTCCTCTTCTCGCTCTCATTTGTGTAAGTTAGCCACCATATATGCTAGTGCTTGCTGCAGCTCCACCTCACGACCTTTTCCTACCCATAAGCTTAAATAGTCTTGATCTCACGGGTGTGGGATTGCTGAGTCCTCGTGACTCACAAATTACTTCCAAAACTAGATGCAGGTGCCGATGATGCCAGTGCAGGGGACACGATCGAACTCAAGTGGGAGTTCGACAAGGATTCGTGACGCTACTATGTTTTCTTTCCGGATGATCAGTAGAGGAGCCTAGTTGGGGCGATCGGGGATCTTTTGCATTAGGGGTTTTCTTTCTTTATTTGGTTCCATAGTCGGACCTTGATTGTATCTGGATGATGTAATGCTATATTTATGTATTGTGTGAAGTGGCAATTGTAAGCCAACTCTTTATCCCTTTCTTATTCAGTACATGGGATGTGTAAACATTACCCTTCTTGTGACATGCCTACTATGTGGTTATGCCTCTAAGTCGTGCTCCAACGCGTGGGAGATATAGCCGCATCGTGGGTGTTACAAGTTGGTATCATAGCCTTCCCCGACTTAGGAGCCCCCTTCTTGATCGAATCACTGACGTTGTTGAGTCTAGAACAAAATGTTTTGAGTCTTAGGATTATATATATTGTAGAGTAGGATTCTTTTTACTCCTCAGTCCCTTCGTCGCTCTGGTGAGGCTTCCTGACGTAGAGTTTTGACTCTTCTGTTCTCAAATTTCACTAATTTTTTTCTTTAGGATCACACAGGTATCTTGGAATCGTTTCGATGGTTTTGTGAAGAGAACATTGTTCTTGGTGCCTCCTGACATTTAGGGGTGTGGCAGTGTCCTGGGGAGTTGAGCTCCGAGGTGTTGTCGTCACAATTTTATCGTTGCAGTTCTGGAATACCTGAGTTCGCCGACATCAAAAATCTCTTTTATGCAGTTGTTGGTGAGATAACCTCGACGCCACCCAGTATTGGGGCGGGAGTTCGGGAGTATTGCCATAACTCGTATAACGGATGCTTTTCGAAGGTTGAGGTAAATGATTTCCGAAGGTTTCTTGGTTATGTGTTGAAGGATGGATACAGCTGTATGTAGGATTTGCTAGTTTTGGGTGAGATATTATGCTTCCCCTGTATCCCCAACACCTGATTGCATAACCAAAAAACCTTATGATTCAAGTATCCATTTTATTCACGTGAAGTCTCTCCATTCTTTTCTGTCAATATTCTTACCCAGTGATTCTCACGAAGATTCTAATGGAGCTTCAAGTTCATCATTCTTCGTTCGTTTCCTTCTCCGGTGGTTCCAACTCAAGCCTTTCAGGGTTGATCGTATTATTTTCCTCGTTTCAAATGCTTTTCCATGTCATTGCACCTCTTAATTTTTTTCACCTCTCGCTATTCATTTGTTCGGGAGTGCTGAAGATATCTCAGAAGGCTCGTCTTTTCATTCAAGATCCGTTCAACCTATTTGGAGGTTGTTATCTCATTCAACCCATTTAATTCAACCGGTGCAATCTCTCTTTTCAAGCAATCCTTCAACGGTTTTTCTTTTGAGTGGGCCCTAACCCACAGGTCTTTTCCTAGTATCTTACCTGACTCTTCTAATCGTCCCGGAGTTACTCTCAAATTCTTTTCCAAGTTTGATGTAAGTATGAACTGTCATCAGTCAAATGTCTTTCACCAAAATCTTTCAAATTCTTTCGTTGTCGATTCAACCTTTATATTCTTCATTATTCCGGAGTGTCTTAACGATTCATGGTGGTGTTTCTCGTCGCCATTCTCGGATTTTGAAGACCGAAGAAGAGTTTTTTCCTCCAAATCTTATCCGTTTCTCTCAAAGATTCGTGGTTCTAGCTTGTTGCCATCCTCTCATAATTGTTTTTGATTGTGAGAATTCTTTTCAACCATTCGGAGGAATTTAGGAGTCTTTTCTGTTTGATTCTCTGAAGGCCATCATTTCAGATTTATTCATTCTCAGCTTTCAGCTCTCGTTCTCCAAATCTTACCGGTGCATCGCTCAAATAACCTCTAATCAACTCGTGATCTATTCGTTCTCATGTATCTAAATTCCTTCAAGTATCTTCATTCGTTTTTCAATTCTTCCTGGTGAATCGGTGCTTTTGCTATTTTCATGTTCAATTCTTACGGTGGTTCTTCCAAGATTCTTCTTCCTTCGTTTATCATATCAATGCATTCATGCTTTCCAAATTCTATCGGTGGATCGTCGAATACCTTCTCAAGTTGCGCTATATCTATCTTCATCCTTGCTACGAGAATAAGTAGTGTGCCAAATCTGTTTATTGCCATCAATTTAAATTGTAGAAGGATACTGTCGGTGTCAAAACCGGCGGATCTCGGGTAGGGGGTCCGGAACTGTGCGTCTAGGCTGAATGGTAACAGGAGGCAAGGGACACGAAGTTTTACCCAGGTTCGGACCCTCTTGATGGAGGTAAAACCCTACGTCTTGCTTGATTAATATTGAAGATATGTGTGTTACAAGAGTAGATCTACCACGAGATCAGAGAGGCTAAACCCTAGAAGCTAGCCTACGGTATGATTGTATGTTGTGATTGTTGTCCTATGGACTAAAACCCTCCGGTTTATATAGACACCGGAGAGTGTTAGGGTTACACAAGGTCGGTTACAAAGGAGGAGATATCCATATACGTATTGCCTAGCTTGCCTTCCACGCCAAGTAGAGTCCCATCCGGACACGAGACGAAGTCTTCAATCTTGTATCTTCATAGTCTAACAGTCCGGCTAATGGAGATAGTCCGGCTGTCCGGAGATCCCCTAATCCAGGACTCCCACAGTAGCCCCTGAACCAGGCTTCAATGACGATGAGTCCGGCGCGCAGTTGTCTTCGGCATTGCAAGGCGGGTTCCTTCTCCGAATACATGACATAAGAAGTTGAATACGAGGATAGTGTCCGACCCTGCAAAATAAATTCCACATTCCACCACAGAGAGAATAATGTTTTCGCAGATCTAATCCATTAGCTTGTTTTGGCAACACGACGTTATGTCATGGCCCGGTGATTATTTGAATCGTTTCTCTTAACCAGCTCCACACATAACGCGAGGCGGTTTATTGACACGTCTTGCCGAAGCGGAGATCATGTTCCCCTAATTACGGGATTCTCATTAATGCGGTTCGTGGGTAACCCAACCGTGTCTAGGACTCCTAGATTATAGGTAAGTCCTAAACGGCTACGGAGAGGACGCTTGATATTCACCCTCTTTATAAGGGGACAAGGTTTTTGCTTTTTCCCTCCCGTGCTCAATCAAACCCTTCCCCTGCCTCGAGTTCTAACACCCAAAGCCCAGGTTAGGTACTCCGGATCTTCAACCATGTCCGGATCCAGCCTTCAAGGCCGATGAACACCCTCCTCCGTTACGGAAGAGGACATCAAGAAGTTGAGGGAGGCCAGATATCTGACCGCCGAGGTGTCGCATCGGCTGCCTGCTCGAGGGCAGGTCATCCCTACTCCCGAACCCAACGAGAACGTTGTGTTCGTCTCCCACTTCCTTCGAGGTCTAGGCCTCACTCTAGATCCTTTCGTCAGGGGCTTGATGTTCTATTACGGGTTAGATTTCCACGATCTAGCCCCGGACTCCTTTCTCCACATCACGGCATTTATTGTCGTGTGTGAGGCCTTCCTCCGCGTTACCCCTCACTTTGGCCTGTGGCTCAAGACCTTTGAAGTAAAGCCGAAGATGATCGAGGGGCAACAAGCTGAGTGCGGAGGTGCATCAACAGGCAAGATGGCAGGAGCTCCATGGCCGAGAGGTTCCTTTCTAGAGGTGCCCGAATTATGGCAACGGGAGTGGTTTTATGTCACGGCTCCCAGAAGTGCCAAGTGGGCGGCCGCCCCTGCTTTCCGCTCGGGCCCCCACCATAACTGATGTCATGGATCAGCAGGGGTCTGAGCTGGGGTCCAGCCAAGGACGTGCCTATGCTGCAAAGCTGCATCCGAGATCTCTTCGAGGGAGATTTCAATTTGGTTGTGGTAATACAAGTTATGCTGGTTCGCTAAGTCCAGCCTTGGAAACGCCGGCCCCTGCGCTTGTGGGAGTTCAACCTAGAGGGACCACGTGCCATTCAAAGTTTCCTCGGCCTGACGCACGAGGAGATGTACAAGTCATTCTTCGGACCTCAAGTGGAATGTCCGGATATCACCGAGGACGTGGGCCTGAGCAGTAACCGCGCCGCCGAACAAGTAAGAAATCCTCTAGCCGAACACACTGTCTTTTATTCGAGGTTATTTTTGAGATTTCGCCTTTTGACCAGGACTGGCTAACGAAGGCGAAGATGATTCGGTGTTTGGCCCCCCTCCCCGAGGGTTTGGAAAATCCGGTATTGGAGAAGATGCTCGAGGTCGCACCTTGCCCGGAGCCCTTGAAGGAAGATACCAAGGGGGATAATACGGGAAAACGCGGGCCCCCATCGCTACCCGTACCGACCGAGGGAACGAGCATTTGCACGAAGGAGGATGACCGGGGGAGGAAAAGGACTGCTTCCAAAGATCCGGATGGCGAAGCCTCCAAACAGGAGAAGAAGTCTCCCACAGAGGGTCCTGCCTCGGAGGGTGCTTTTGCCGCACAATGTCCGTGAGGGGATCAGCCCTCCAACGAGTCGTAAGTGATCCAAAATATTTTAATAGTAAGAGTATGCTATCTTTTCCCGCTGAGAAAACAACCACCGCATATATCTTGTAGTTCGGGCCTCAGCCCCTCTTAAATGAGTTCGTCTTCTGGGGATCTTCTTCCGGAGATGATGGAGAGCGAAACGCCTCCCCCGGACTCCTCCACTCCAGAAGCGGGCGACCCCGAAGTGTCGTCGTGGAGGGCCTCTCCGGATCCGGTGAGGCCAGAAGATAGTTCCGTAGACCCCAGAAGTCCCCAGTGTCTGGCTCACGAAGAGAGCATACGAAAGAGTCCGGCACCGCCTGGTGTGCGGTCGGACGTTCTGAGGGAGTTGGTGGGGCGAGCGGCCATCTCAGAAGAGCACCGTATGATGATGGGTACGGTGATGGAGATAATCTCGTCCGCTGAAAGCGGATTACATGAAGCCTTTATGACTCTACTGACAGGCTTTGAGGTATGTGGGATAATATGTGATAGTACTGCACATGTTAGGTGTGCCCTGTGTAGATAGTAGCCCCTGAGACTCTGGTTGTCATCGAGACCGGTGGCGAACAGAGGAACGTACTCCCAGGCAATAACCAGACTGCCTCTATGTGCAGGTGGTGGAAGCTCCGGTGGCTAGCCGGACTAATGAGTTTGCCCAATTAAAACGGCAACTGGATGCGGCAGACGCCGACATCGAGCTTGTTAACAAGAGGCTTGATGAGGCACAGGGCAAGTGTTATCATCTGGTGAACGCCACATAGTAAGAGCATCATAATGCCAGTATCTTTAATATGTTGTGACTGCAGATGGAGCTGCCACCATGGAAGCCTTGTGGGCGGAACTTTCCCGAGCCAAAGAACAAGCAAGGATTAGTAATGCGGCTGCTTTGAAGGCAACCGAAGAGCTGAAAGCCGAGAAGGCCGCACATTGCGGGAGCCAGGAGAAGATGTCCAAGATGGCCGTAGAGTTAAAAGACACTGCCGACCGTTGCCGGGTCCTTGAGAAAGAAAATTGAACGAAGGCAACGGACCTTGAGAAGGCCGCGGCGGCAGACAAAGACACCCGTTCTGCTATGAGGGCGAAGAAGGAGGAGCTGCAGGAAGCCGGGGATATTGCGGCTGGGAAACCCTTCATGTTAGAGAGAAAGTTCGGAGATCCACGGTATGCCCCTCTGGATCGGCTGTGGAGCTCGGCAGATGCGTATATGGATTTGGCGGCGAGCGCTGCCGATGGGGCCAAGTACTTCCAAGGTCAGACAAATCATGAAGTGGACAAGCTGTTCTGGACGCAATTCCACATTCCAGAGCGTCCGCTTTCCTTGACTGACCAGCTAGCCGAATGGGCCGAACTGAATAGGTTGTCCGGACTCGCCATGAGGCCTGTTGTGGATCAGCTATGGCCGGAAGGGCCTAAACCAAACAGCTATTTCAGCTTAGTGCAGCAGTTCCTTGATGCGGTGCCGCGTATTAATGCAATGAAGAGGTCGGCGTGCATAGAAGGCTCGCGGATGGCCCTTGCCCGTGTTAAAGCATACTGGGCGGAGATGGACGCTACCACTGTTGCAGCGCAGGAGGCCGTGTGGCTGCCGAACACTATTTCGAGGAAGTTCTCGAGGGTGCTCGTTTAATAGAGGCCAAGTGCTCGACAAATATTATGTTTGAGTGATATGCATTCTCATTGTAAACATAATGCTTTTATGAAGTTTTTATAAGGCTATGTTTATACTTTTGCCTAAAAGTAGTATGATACCTCCTGTGCGGCCGTTTATATATATACATGTGTATAACCTGAAAGATTGCAGCCGTCGGCTTCAACCCCCACACATATAATGCGGAGGTGCTCGCAAAAAACGTGTGTTCACACTTAACCCAACGTCTTGTCCTGATAAGGAGGTGATAGCGCAGCGAGCGAGGCAACCGGACTGTAATGCTTTAACACTTTCACTTAGCCATAGGAGTTTGACAGTGGGGCTACTATTTAACCCCTGGTGGCTCCGCACTCTCCTGATCGCGGGGTGCATATATGCCTGGCCGGAAAACGGCCCTTCGTTAAGGCGGAGGAATTCTAGCATTCCGATAGGTCATCGAGTGGTTGACCAGTCTCACGCTATATCATGACAGCCAGTTTTCGGCTTTCTCTACTGAGGCGCTCGTCCGGATGAACCAGGGCACAATCGCACTAGTTTTCCTGGTGCTACCTTAGCCAGCAAAGCGGAACGTAAGGCACCAAAACACAGGAGCCCGGCAAACCCAACATTTGACCAAAGACAATGATTCGGAGCTGATGCATATAAGGCCGAACTCGCGACGCCGAACACTCCCTAAGGTATTCGGTCTTTATGGTATAAACTGGGCCGAAATAGTGCCGCTTTTAAGAAGCCCCTTGTGTCCAGGTACGTGCATTATTCTGACGTGGCCACATGCCAAGACATCAGCATCCTTCTCAATGGTGTTGAGAATTCGGTGGATATGTATCAACAAGAGACAGTAAAAAAGGTTTACGTAGGGTCTTAATCTAAAAAGAATCCTTGGAGCGGGTCCCTGTTGCACGTCTGCTCTTGTGTCTCCGTTGTGCCGTATCCTGGACGAGTGTAGCACGATGATTATCTGTAGAAGAGAGGAGCTTAGGTAAAAATGCTGTCGTGCAAAAAATAGTTTTTAAATAAACCATGTATAATTCAAAGTGAGTAAGAATTGCCACTTGTCTGCGCATGCTGAGCCCCTTGTATTTGTAATAGGGGTGTGATCATTGATACGGTATAAATTGCATATAGCTGCACCGGACTCGTCTAACTGTGTCCGAGGTCGTGACGACCTGCTAAATATGTTAGTTGGTGAGGCCGTTTTTAGTGTGCGGCTATCAAGGCAGCAGCACGCTCTTCGGCGCGCAGGAATTGCTTAACATTTCCGTTCACTGTAATGATGCCACGTGGACCGGGCATCTTGAGTGTGAGGGAAGCGTAGTGTGGTATTGCATTAAAGCGACTGAAAGCTTCGCGTCCGAGTTGTGCTTGATAGCCACTTTGGAATGGAGCGATGTGGAAGGTTAGATGTTCGCTACTAAAGTTATCGGGGAGGCCGAATATAACTTTTAGTAGCAGGGAGCCTGTGCAACAAGCCCCTCGGCCTGGCGTTACTCCTTTAAAGGTAATATTGCTATGGCAAATTTTTGTTGGGTGTATCCCCATTTCGCAGATTATATCCTGGTATATCAGGTTTAGACTGCTGGCACCGTCCATCAGGACTCGTGTGAAGTGGTATCCATCAATTATTGGGTCTAATACCAGGGCAGCCCATCCTGCACGCCGGACACTTGCTGAGTAATCACGATGGTCAAGAGTGATCGGTTGAGACGACCAGTGGCAGGACTCCGCGGTGATAGGCCTTCGGGCATATTTTTCTTGGAGTGCCGTTTTGTTTCTGCCCTTGATCACGTGTAACACGTTTACTGTTTTGACTTCTGGTGGAAATTTCTTTTGTTCCCCAGTGTCTTCCTTGAGAGGCTCATCCTCATCTTCACTTGGTGTATCCTCCCCCTTGTGTACGGCGTTGAGTTTGCCGGACTGCTTGAAGACCCAACATTCTCTGTGGGTATGATTGGCTGGTTTGCCAGGGGTGCTATGGACCTGACATATTTGGTCCAGAATTTTATTCAGGCTGGACAGCTCGTCTCTGGCGCCTTTAGAGGGCGGCTTCTAACCTGGCCGAGAGCTTTTGAATCCGGCGTTTACTACCGTGTTCTTCGTGTTGTCTCCTTTGTTCCGGCGTTTGTTATTGCTGTTGCACCGTGATTTCCCGTTTCCATCTCTAACTTTGGATGTACTGGGGTTGCTGGTGCTGCATCTGGCTAGCCAGCTGTCCTCACCCTCGCAAAAGCGGGTCATGAGGCTTGTTAATGCTGCCATCGTTCTCGGCTTTTCTTGGCCAAGGTGTCGGGCAAGCCATTCATCACGGACGCTGTGCTTAAAAGCTGCCAAGGCTTCAGCGTCCGGACAGTCGACAATTTGGTTCTTTTTAGTAAGAAACCTGTTCCAAAGCTTTCGGGCTGACTCTCCGGGCTGTTGAGTTATATGACTCAAATCATTCGCGTCCGGAGGTCAGACATAAGTCCCTTGAAAGTTTGCCCGAAAAGTGTCTTCGAGCTCTGCCCAGCTTCCAATGGAGTTTTCAGGGAGGCCTTTGAGCCAGTGACGGGCTAGCCCTTTGAGTTTGAGTGGTAAGTACTTGATGCCGTGGAGATCATCTCCTCGAGCCATATGGATGTGGAGGATATAGTCCTCGATCCAGACCCCCGGGTCTGTTGTTCTGTCGTATGCCTCTATGTTTACAGGTTTGAATCCCTCTGGAAATTCATGATCCAGCACCTCATTGGTGAAACATAGGGGGTGTGCGGCACCCTTGTATCTAGGTGTACCGCATTGTTCAGCTGTTATATCGTATGCTGGGGCGTGCTTGCGTGGTCCATAGATGGATCTGGTTGCGCTGTTCTTTTGGTGCAAGCCCCCGCGTGAATCGCGTATTGTCTTGTGAGTGGCATTATTGGCCGCTCTATGTTGGCCGTGAGGTCATCCATCCGGCCAGGTGGCTGTTTTGATTTTTGGTTGTGAGGGGTCTAAGGCCTCCTCATTCAGGTAGCAACTTCCGCTTTAGGTAGCTCTTGGTGGGGCGATTTCCGCCATACTTTGCTGCTGTGTTGAGTATCTTACTCCATCTGATTTGGAGTGTGTCCTACGCAGCCTTGAGCCTTTGCTTCTGCTTTTTTTAGGCTCCTCGCGGTGGCAACAAGACTTTGACGGGCATTCTGCTGCTCCGGGTGCCTGTCCGGCATTGTGTCGTCCAGACTATTATCTTTGACAGAATTGGTTTGTTCGGTTTGATTCTCCATATTGCCATCGTCTGGCAGTGATTCGCCCTGCTCCAATGCTGGGTCTGTGTGATCGTTATTTCTGGCGAGGCGGGATTTGGGGCGGCGCTTGCGCCACCTCTTTGACTGCTTCTCGAGGGAACAAGCCTTCGGTGTGTCCTTCCGTTCCTCGTCGTCGTCTTCTTTTGGTGTGTCCACCATGTATACATCATATGATGAAGTGGACGTCCAGCGCCCTGTGGGCGTGGTTCATCTTTGCCTCCAGCATCGTTGTCCATACTGTCGACATCTCTGGAGTCGAAGTCGAGAATGTCGGTTAAATCATCAACAATGGCTACAAAGTGGGTGGTGGGTGGGCGTCGAATTTCTTCATCGACCGTATCCCAATCCTATTGGCCGTAATCTGGCCAGGGCTCTCCTGACAAAGAGAGAGACCTCAGTGAATTCGGAATGTCGCCAAAGGGCGAGTGCTGAAAGATATCCGCGGCGGTGAATTCCATGATCGGTGCCCAATCGGATTCGATTGGCAGGGGCGCGGATGGTTCGGTTTCCGGAAGAGAGTCCGGCACCTTGGAGTCACGGGCTGCGCAGAGGATTATGCTGGTGTTCAGCTCGTTCGCCGTTGAGACCGCAGCCCCTGAGGTGGTGTCTAGCCACCCGTCCTCGATTAGCGCAGCTGGCTCCGAGCTAGGGGTCGGAGCTGATGCGGGCGCGACCTCTGAGGTACCGTCCGATGGTAGAGCTAGGTCATACCTATCGCGACAGTGCGGCGCGCCCGGCTGTGGCTCGAATCCGTTGAAGATCAAGTCCCCACGGATGTTGGCCATGTAATTCAAACTTCCAAATCTGACCTGATGGCCAGGGGCGTAGCTTTCAATCTGCTCCAGATGGCCAAGCGAATTGGCCCGCAGTGCAAAGCCGCCGAATACGAAGATCTGTCCGGGGAGAAAAGTCTCACCCTGGACCGCATCTCTATCGATGATAGTAGGAGCCATGAAGCCTAACAATGATGACATAGAGTAATTCTCAATGAAAGCACCAATGTCGGTGTCAAAACCGGCAGATCTCGGGTAGGGGGTCCCGAACTATGCGTCTAGGCCGGATGGTAACAGGAGGCAAGGGACACGAAGTTTTACCCAGGTTCGGGCCCTCTTGATGGAGGTAAAACCCTACGTCCTGCTTGATTAATATTGAAGATATGGGTGTTACAAGATTATATCTACCACGAGATCAGAGAGGCTAAACCCTAGAAGCTAGCCTACGGTATGATTGTATGTTGTGATTGTTGTCCTACGGACTAAAACCCTCCAATTTATATAGACACCGCAGAGGGTTAGGGTTACACAAGGTCGGTTACAAAGGAGGAGATATCCATATACGTATTGCCTAGCTTGCCTTCCACGCCAAGTAGAGTCCCATCCAGACACAAGACGAACTCTTCAATCTTGTATCTTCATAGTCTAACATTCCGACTAATGGAGATAGTCCGGCTGTCCGGAGACCCCCTAATCCAGGACTCCCACATATACGCATAACATAATTCTTATTCTTGCTTCATCCAAGCAATGGATTCATTTTCCAGAGTTTGTTCATGATGAATAAATTCTCGGTCTCAATTGTTTCATCTTTCCTTTCCGGAGTAGCAAGTTTTTCGTTTTATCTCGTCGCGAAGCTTCATCTAAATCATTGCAAGGATTCACCTTGTGTTTTCAACTTCTCTTTCTTTTTATCATCATTTTGTTACCGGAGTTCTTCATGGAGGCTCTACATTATGGTTCACCAAGGATTTAATCCCTTCTCGAAGTGTTAATCGAGATTCTTTTCAGAGGATTTCAAGTATTCTTCATCTTGCATTCTGAAGTGCAATTCTTTCTACCTTATCTCTTGAGATGGTGTTATGTCATTCTTGTTAATTTCCCTTTGTGTTTCATGATTCACAAGTTGTCCGGAATGACATATTTTAAACCCATCATTTTTCAATTCGTTCTTGAGATCCTTTGCAACGAATCAATCTCTTCATTGGAGTTATCTTGGGTTATATTTCACCTAAAGCTTTCCCTAAGGATTGTTGCTATTAATGGTGCTTATAAATGATCCAAGTTCTTCATTTATCCTACCGGTGAGATAAGTTTCTCGTCTCCTTGTTCATATCAATCCAAATCCATTGTTTCCGTTAGTGGCAGAATTTCACCTCATAATTTTGGGATGTTTTCCATAAGCCCACATCAAGCTTATCCTTTTCTATAGCGACCAGACCTCAAATGGTCCAATCTCTATGCTTAGGTGTCATCCCTCGATCAGTAAGGCTGACACCACACAGTACTTGAAGGATTTATAACAGAGTAGCAATCACACACTTATTACATCGAGTGTCTCAAAAGAGAACTTATTGCAATAAATATGGCTTAAGGCCATCTAATAGCGATAACATCGGAAGGCTTTGAAGATAAGTGAGTCCATTAACTCCAATGGCATCACTGAGTATAGAACCACGACCTAAAAGCACCTTAATCGTCGTCTAAAAAGTCTGCAACATGAGCGTTGCGGCCCGAAACGGGTCAGCACATGGAATATGCTGGCAATGTAACACATAGAGAGCAATGAAAGGTATAGACTATATTATATGCATATTTGGCTGGTGGAAAGCTCTATGGTTACAGTTTTCCGTAAAGCCAAATTTTCCCTACTCCAGAGGAATAGATTTTATTTAACTATCATGGTAGTTGTTAAACATTGAGAATGGTTGACAGCATTCTCAATCCCAATTAAGCATCATCAATAAACAAAACCCAACAAAATTAATTAGAGTAACAATGATGAGATTCACATGATAATCCAAGTACTAGATACTCAAGATGTCCATAACCAGGGACACGGCTAACCATGATTAGTTTATACACTCTGCAGAGGTTTGCACACTTTTCCCCACAAGACTCGATCTCCTCCGTTGAAATTCTCGCACTGCATGGTGTTTGAGAAACGGATGACCGAGAAACGCCCTCGATGCGGCTATATCTCCCACGTGTCGAAGCACGACTTAGAGGCATAACCGCATTGAAAGCAATGTCGCAAGTGAGGTAATTTTCACACAACCCATGTAATACATAAGGGAAAAGATACATAGTTGGCTTACAATCGCCACCTCACACAATTACATGAATAAAGCAATACAACATCCAAATACAATCAAGATCCGACTACGGAACCAAAATAAAAGAAGAACCCCAAATGCGACAAGGTCCCCGATCGACCCCAACTGGGCTCCACTACTGATCAACTAGAACGAAACAACACAAAGGACAAGATCTTCATCGAGATCCTCCTGAGCTTGGTTGCGTCATCTGCACGGTCTCATCGACACCTGCAATCTGGTTTTGGAAGTATCTGTGAGTCACGGGGACTCAGCAATCTCGCACCCTCACGATCAAGACTGTTTAAGCTTATGGGTAAGGTAAAGGTATGAGGTGGAGCTGCAGCAAGCGACTAGCATATTTGGTGGCTAACATACGCAAATGAGAGCGAGGAGAGAAGGCAAAGCACGGTCGATAAAAGTATGATCAAAAAGTGATCCTAAAACAACCTACATCAAGCATAACTCCAACACCGTGTTCACTTCCCGGACTCCGCCAGAAAGAGACCATTACGGTTACACACGCGGTTGATGCATTTTAATTAAGGTCAACTTCAGGTTTTCTACAACTGGACGTTAGCAAATTCCCATCTTCCCATAACCGCGGGCACGGCTTTCGAAAGTTCAAATCCCTGCAGGGGTGTCCCAACTTAGCCCATCACAAGCTCTCACGGTCAACGAAGGATATTCCTTCTAGCGGGAAGACCCGATCAGACTCGGAATCCCGGTTACAAGACATTTCGACAATGGTAAAACAAGACCAGCAAAGCCACCCAGATGTGCCGACAAATCCCGATAGGAGCTGCACATATCTCGTTCTGAGGGCACACCGGATGAGCAAGACGTTGGGTAAGCCAGCCCAGAGTTGCCCCTGGTAACCTCGGACATCGCTCAGTTGGACCAACACTTAGAGAAGCACTGGCCTGGGGGGTTAAAATAAAGATGACCCTTGAGTCTGCAGAACCCAAGGGAAGGTGGTAGGTTGTTAGTGCAAATGGTAAAACCAAGGTTGGGAATTGCTGGAGGAGTTTTATTCAAGGCGAACTGTCAAGGGGTTCCCATTATAGCCCAACCGCGTAAGTTACGCAAAATCTGGGAACATAACACCGATATGACGGAAACTAGGGCGGCAAGAGTGGAACAAAACACGAGGCATAAGGCCGAGCCTTCCATCCTGTACCAAGTATATAGATGCATTAATTAGATAAGAGATATTGTGATATCCCAACAAGTAAACATGTTCCAACAATGAACAACATCTCCATGTTCCAATAAGGAACAAACTTCAATCTTCACCTGCAACTAACAATGCTATAAGAGGGGCTGAGCAAAGCGGTAACATAGCCAATCAACGGTTTGCTAGGACAAGGTGGGTTAGAGGCTTGGTTCAACAATATGGGAGGCATGATAAGCAAGTGGTAGGTATCGCAGCATAGGCATAGCAAAAGAGCGAGCAACTAGCAAGCAAAGATAGAAGTGATTTCGAGGGTATGATCATCTTGCCTGAAATCTCGCAAGGAAGAAGAACGAGTTCATGAAGTAGACAAACGGACGTAGTCGAACGGGTCCTCACAAACGCGATGTTATCGGAACCAACCGAAAGAAGCAAACACCGGAAAGAAGCACACAACATAGTAAACAACCACTACATGAACATGGCATGATGCACAATCAAGTATGATGCATGTCCGGTTTAATGAAGCATGGCATGGCAAAAATGCACAAACAATTCTACAAATTAAGTGGAGCACAATATGCAACAGAGTTGCATATTGACGAAACACCACATGACTTATTTAGTTCACTCTCGGTTAGGTACTCAACAATATTAAATGTTGATTAACATGGCAAGAGATGAAGCATAACAAAACTATATCATCTAAACAATTTAAATGGGGCCGGATATAACAAATAACAAATCCGGTAAGTCCCCATATGCATTAGCAATTTTAATGCAACAACAAATTTTAACCATCTTAAAGTTGTTAACATGATGTGGATGACATGTTCAAGTTTATGCAATTTTTATTAAAAGTTGACAAGAGCATTAGGAAGCATTTGTCACCGTAGTAGAAAGAAAGGGGTGCCACGGCGATGATAATGAAACGGTGCCACGACAACGTTCCGGTTCCGACAACTCATTGAGAACGTCGGTGGAAAAGAAAGTGTGGTGGGAGCGTGCAAAAGATGGTGGGGTGATCCCCGTTACAATGGTGGCGACAGTCCGGGTCGGGTTCGGGACAACCTTCGGACGCGCGCGAGAGATTCGATGCATTGTGCAGAGAGGGTTTCGGGGCCTGGTGGTTGATAGCGGACTGATGAGAGAGCCTAGGTTAGGCCTGGCGGTAGGTAGTGGGCTGTGTAGACGGTCTCGAGCTGAGAGAAGAGAAGAGAGGGAGGCTCGGCGACTGTTTCCAGAGACCGAAAATGTCCGATGTTAGGCCGGCTACTATTGCCGCTATATTTAATGGTAGGGCTAACAAACGGACTCCGAACGCGATGAAATTTGACAGGCGGTCTATCTACACTACAATAAGACCACACGTCAACTCTCATCCCATTCCGAGAACATTTTCTGGCCACTTATAAAATAATATTTCGGACGTGCCACGGGCGCGTGCAAGTGTGTCTGGGCGGACAACGGAGAGAGCAAGGAGGCCGGGACAGATGCAAGTTTTAAAACATGATGATGCCATGCACATGATGTCATGATAAGATGCAACACGCAAGCAAATGACATGGCAACAACAGCGAATAACAGGAAGACACCTGGCACATCGGTCTCGGGGCGTCACAGGTAGAACGTTACACCTACTTTCCCCTACATCTGCTAGTCTACCACTATAAGAGTTCGCACGACTTAGTCAACTATGCTAGAGCCCATAGTAGCTTGTGGCTGCACACGGAAGTTTCTAGCATGAATAATCTCATGATCCCTTTGAGCCTGGGTGGCGGTCCAAAAGAAAACAGGCAATCGCTGGAATACCCAGGTGCCTCAATCCACCGAGATGTGTATTTAAGTTGCCACCTTAGATAAACCGCTAATTTAACAATCTCACATCTGTCATGGATTTCACTCACCCAATCCACGTCTACTAGCATAGCATGGCAATATAAGCAAACGTAGAAGTAACTCCCCAAGGTTTGGTAATAAAACAAGTGATAGGTACTACCTCGTCTACTTCCTAGAACCCACAATTTAATTAGATCCTAATCATGCAATGTGTGAGGATTGACCTAATGCAATAAAAACTGGGTAGTAGGAGGTATGATCAAAGTGTTACTTGCCTTGCTGATGATCCGGGAAACCTAGCGATTCGAAGTAGCAAGCGGCGCACTCCGGGTACTCTATTGCAAACAAACAAGCATACAATAAGTACTCAACTAATGCGTAGGTAAAACTCAAATAAGAGATCTAACCAGAAAGTTCAACTTAAGAACTCCGGTTGGCAAAAAGAATCAAATCGAACGAAGCAACGAAAGACAAATGGCAAAACAAACAGACTTCATTTACTATTCTGGATCTAGGGCAATTTTTACAGCGGCAAAAACATGTTTGAGTTGGTTAAACGGAAAGAGGGTTTCGAGACGAAATTCCAGGCGCTTGAATCACCTGATTCCGATAAACGAGCGAAAAGTTATACTAGAATGAAAATCGGATCAGGAATCGCAATCAGAAAAATCGCGGATTTAATCCGAGAAAAAGAAAAACAACGAACAGATTAATGAACGAACATTCGTTATCTGGATCTAAACGATGAACGCGTTCGTTAAAACGAACGAACGAGCCAACGCTTGCTAAATAAATAAACCAGAAAAACTGATCTATTAAAAAAACGAAACTAAAAAAACGAAACTAAAAAAACCGAACGAGAAAACCGACGAAAAACTGAACGGTTTCTCAAGAAAAACCGACGGCGGGCGGGGTCAACCTCCGGCAATGTCGGCGGCGGCGGCGCTCTGGCGGGCGGCGAGGGGCGGCGGCGACGCGGGCGGTACGGCGGCGGGGCGGCGGCACGGCGGCGGGGTGGTGCGACGCGCGAGGCGGCGGCGCGATGCGGCGGCGGCAGCGGCAAAGGCGGCGGGGCGGCGGGGCGCTAGGGTTTGGGGTCGGCTGGGCTCCTTCCCGGCTTATAATGCCGGCCGGGCCAGGTGTCCGGGTCGGACACGGCTTGTTAGGTCGGTTTGCGTTTTTTCAAATAGTTACGCTTAGAAAAAAACAAAAGTAATACTAAACGGACACCAAAAATCCCGAAATAAATTTTCCCCGATTTCTAAAATCAAGCCGCACAGGATGAACATTTATTTGGGGCCTAAATGCAATTTTTAAAAACACGCATTTTTCCTAAATTCAAATAAAATAGCAAATAAAACCAAAATAAAATCTTATTTGATTTTATTATTAAATCCTTGATATTTCTTTATTTTGGGACAGTCATTTTATTCCCTCTCTCATATTTTTGTAATAGAAATAATTGAAGATAAAATAAATAAAATCAAATGATCCTATTTTTTCAAAATTCGAGAAAACTCAAATATGAAAATAACGAAGTCCCCAACTCTCTCCGAGGGTCCTTGAGTTGCGTAGAATTTCCTAGGATGAACCAAAATGCAATAATATATGATATGCAATGATGATCTATTGTATAACATTCCAAATTGAAAATTTGGGATGTTACATTTTCGTTGTTGGTTTTCCAACAACTCCGTTTGAGCCTTCTCCTAAAGATGCTTTTTCAAGCTCAGTTGAGGTAGAAGATGTTGTTTTCTTCTCCATTCTTTCATTCCAATGATCTATCTTCTATTCTTGCTTCCAGAGGCTTTGTGTTGTTGCTCTCTTCTCTCATCATCTCGAATGGTGAGGATCGTGTTCTTTTCGTGCTTATCCATTTAACCGGATGTTGTGTCCTCTGCTTCAAGGTCTTTTCATCTTACCAAGTCTTGCATCTCTTTTCAACTGAAGTGTTGTCCGAATTTGTTCTTCTTTGTTCCTCTTTCCTAACGGAGTGCTTTCAACTTCGATAATCTCCGTTGTATTCTTTCTTTCAAGTTGTTCAACCTTTCAGGGTTCTTTGGTTTCACTCGTTTGTCAAATAAGCAACTTAGTTTTACCTCTCCTCTTCCTCTTCCGTTTTCCCTCCGGTGCCATCCTAGATCTCGGGACGAGATCCTCTCGTAGTGGTGGAGTATTGTAACACCCCGGATACAACTTACCATATTTGTAACTCCGACTCATGCCTTTTCTGGACGTGCGATACGATATTTCTTCGTGGTTGGGTTTTGTTTTCGTTTTGCATTTTGTCCATGTGATGCATTTCATATCATGTCATCATGTGCATCGCATTTGCATACATGTTCGTCTCATGCATCCGAGCATTTTCCCCGTTGTCCGTTTCTCAATCTGACACTCCCTCTTGCACCCGGCGCACCCCTTTTGCCTCTTTTCGTGAACGGGTGTTAAACATTCTCGGAATGGACCGAGATTTGCCAAGCGGCCTTGGTACACCACCGGTAGACCGCCTATCAAATTTCGTGCCATTTTGAGTCCGTTTGATACTCCAACGGTTAACCGGGGAACCGCAAAGACCTCGTGTGTGTTGCAGCCCAACACCCCTCCAAAGTGGCCCAATAACCCATCCAAACCCCCTTCATCCTCTCGGCCGTTCGATCACGATCACGTGGACGAAAACCGCACTCCATTTGGATTCTCCTAGCTCCCTCTACCTATAAATATGTACCTCCCCCCAAAATTTCACGGTGCAAACCCTAGATCTTCCTCCTCCGCGCGTGCGCATCGCCACCGCGCCCGCTCGCCGGGATCACCGCTCGCCATTGTCAGAATCGCCCTCCACGCCTCCAGCCACCGACAACACTGTCCCTGCCACCCGGCGACCCGCGCCGCCGCCTCCTTTCTCCGCCCCTCGCCGCAAGGGCCTCCCGAGTCCCTGCTCGACGCGTGCAGCCGCCATGGCGCCCGGGCCGCGGCAGGAGCTCGCGCCACCACCGCCGGCCTCCTCTGGCCGATCCAGGCCCCGGCGACCTGCGCCACCAGTTACCCGCGCTGCCTCCTCGCCGGAGGTGCCCCTCTGTCGACGCCTGCCCCGGATCTAGGCGGGATCCGGCCTGATCCGTCCCCTCGCCGCCGCTCGCGAGTTCGCCGGAGTTGCGCCGATGCCGGTCGTCGCTGGCCCGACCGCTCCCAACTGCCGGGACGGCCCCGTCCCGGATGCTCTCACCTATCCAAGCCAAACGCGCAACTGCACCGCACCATCCCGAACCACGAGATCCAACTTTTCCCCGAGGTCCAAATTTTGACCAAGTCCCTGAAGTTTCCAATATCATGTGTGCATCTTGTCATGTGCATAACTTGTTGCATACTGCTCCGTTTCATGCGCATAATATATCAAAATGTTCATCATGATGTGCTCTTCATTTTATTCCATTGTGACATGCCTTTTTGAGTCCATCTTGATGCCCAAGTTGTTGATGCAAGAGTGATATAAAATGTTAGGTGCTGATTATTAGAAGAGTATGAGCATTTGCCATTTTTGTTACATTTATTGTGTGCCTCATATGGGCATGAGCTATACATGTGTTTTGGGCTATGCCATGTCATCTTTACAGGGGTGTATGCCATGTATTTTTGCAATCTTTGTGGTGACTAGCACAAGCATGCAAAGTAGCTCTCGTGATATTGCTGATTTCAGAGACTTAGAATTTCACTAAGTCTTTTCCCTGCTGTTATTTTTTATGCCATGTATTCATGTTGCTACAGTGAGATCCGTGCTTCTTTTGAGTATGTTCAGTAAGGATGATTTGGGCATATGGTCATGCTCTAGCCATCCATGTCCCTGTTTGCATTTATGGAGTGCCCTAGCATGACTCAATCTTGTTCTACTTTTGCTATAAAATGTTCCTGTCAGATTGTTTACGTGTTAATCAATTTTGCCAAGGTTGTTGTAGTTGATCCATGCATGCTACGAGATTGTTCTTGCCATGGTTAGTTTCTTGATCATGTCTTCTTGCTGTTAGTATGCTTATCTTGTCATGCAATTCCTTGTGGTGAGTGAATCGAGCTTGCAAACATGCCTTCATAATTCTGTTGATGCCATGTCCAGTTTTCTGCTAAGCCTGAATCTGTTAACGAAACTTGCTATGTTTACATGGGTGCCATCATATCTTCTGGTCCTTTTTGGCGGTTAGTAAGGGACTTTTGTTCTATGCTTTGAGTAGATTCATGCCATGCCTTTGTTTGCTATGTCCTGTTCCTGTACCATGTTGTTAGCTTGCTCTAAACATGTCTTCCTAATGTTAATTCCTGGCATGTTGTTATTTTCACTAAGTCTATGATGCTGATATCTTTTGAATTTTTGCCATGCTTGTTTGAACCTGCTCTCGTGTGATTTAGCTGTAGCTCAGTGTTCAACTTTTGTCAAGCATCTTGAGTAGATCACTGCCATGTGCCTTGTTGCTATGTTAGAGCACAGTATCTTAGTTTCTTGTTGAATTCTAGATGGCATCGTGATGTTAATCGCAGAATTGTGCCATTCTTGTTTTGCTTGCCGTTTGCAAACCGTGCATCCGATTCTAGTGATTTTTATATCGATTTCCACCGAAATCAACTCATCTTTCCAGAGGCACACTTGGTTTGCCAAGTTTACGCCTTGAAAAATCTTTTCCTTCCAGAGCACGCATATGCATTGCATATCACATCCCGCATATCATGCCATGTTTTGCATCATGTTGCTTGCGCATTGCCCCGTGGTTGATAGTGGGTTCCTTTGCTTGTGTTCTTGCCTTGGGTAGAACCGGGAGACGAGTTCGTAATCGAGGAACCCGTTGAGTACGCTTACGAGGATCAAGCTTTCGTCAACTCGGAGAACTTTGCAGGCAAGATGACCATACCCTCGAAATCACTTCTATCTTTGCTTGCTAGTTGTTCGCTCTTTTTCTATGCCACAATACCTACCAGTTGCTATATCATGCCTCCCATATTGCCATGTCAAGCCTCTAACCCACCTTTCCTAGCAAACCGTTGTTTGGCTATGTTACCGGTTTGCTCAGCCTCTCTTATAGCATTGCTAGTTTCAGGTGAAGATGGAGTTTGTTCCATGTTGGAACATGGTTATTGTTGGGATATCACAATATCTCTTATTTAATTAATGCATCTATATACTTGGTAAAGGGTGGAAGGCTCGGCCTTATGCCTGGTGTTTTGTTCCACTCTTGCTGCCCTAGTTTCCGTCATACCGGTGTCATGTTCCTTAATTTTGCGTTCCTTACGCGGTTGGGTTATAACGGGAACCCTCGACAGTTCGCTTTGAATAAAACTCCTCCAGCAAGGCCCAACCTTGGTTTTACCATTTGCCACCTAAGCCTTTTTCCCTTGGGTTCTGCAGACTCAAGGGTCATCTTTATTTTAAACCCCCGGGCCAGTGCTCCTCTGAGTCTTGGTCCAAACTAGAGCACCGTGCAGGGCTGTCCCTTGGCAGCTTGGGTTACGTTGGCTCCTGTACGCTTAGCATATCCGGTGTGCCCTGAGAACGAGATATGTGAACCTCCTATCGGGATATGTCGGCACAACAGGTGGTCTTGCTGGTCTTGTTTTACCATTGTCGAAATGTCTTGTAATCAGGATACCGAGTCTGATCGGGTCTTCCTGGGAGAAGGAATATCCTTCGTTGACCATGAGAGCTTATGATGGGCTAAGTTGGGACACCCCTGCAGGGTTTTGAACTTTCGAAAGCCGTGCCTGCGGTTATGGGCAGATGGGAATTTGTTAATATCCGGTTGTAGAAAACTTGACACTTAAATTAATTAAAATACATCAACCGCGTGTGTAAGCGTGATGGTCTCTTTTTGGTGGAGTCCGGGAAGAGAACACGGTCTCGTGTTATGCTTGAACGTAAGTAGTTTCAGGATCACTTCTAGTTCACGACCGTGCTTTGCTCCTCTTCTCGCTCTCATTTGCGTAACTTAGCCTCCATATATGCTAGTGCTTGCTGCAGCTCCACCTCACTACCTTTTCCTACCCATAAGCTTAAATAGTATTGATCTCGCGGGTGTGGGATTGCTGATTTCTCGTGATTCACAGATTACTTCGAAAACCAGATGCAGGTGCCGATGATGCCAGTGCAGGGGATGCGACCGAACTGAAGTGGGAGTTCGACAAGGATTCGGGACGTTACTATGTTTCCTTTCCAGACGATCAGTAGAGGAGCCCATTTGGGGTGATCGGGGATCTTTTGCATTAGGGGTTGTCTTTCTTTATTTGGTTCCGTAGTCGGACCTTGATTGTATTTGGATGATGTAATGCTATGTTTATGTATTGTGTGAAGTGGCGATTGTAAGCCACCTCTTTATCTCTTTCTTATTCAGTACATGGGATGTGTAAAGATTACCCCTCTTGCGACATGCCTACTATGCGGTTATGGCTCTAAGTCATGCTCCGACACATGGGAGATATAGCCGCATCGTGGGTGTTACAAGTTGGTATCAGAGCCTTCCCCGACTTAGGAGCCACCTGCTTGATCGAATCGCTGATGTTGTTGAGTCTAGAACAAAATGTTTTCAGTCTTAGGATTATATATATCGGAGAGTAGGATTATTTTTACTCCTCAGTCCCTTCATCGCTCTGGTGAGGCTTCATGACGTAGAGTTTTGATTCTTCTCTTCTCAAATTTCACTAAAAAAAATTTAGGATCACGCGGGTATCTTGGAATCATTCCGATGGTTTTGTGACGAGAAAATTGTTCTTGGTGCCTCCTGACATTTAGGGGTGTGGCAGTGTCCCGGGGAGTTGAGCTCCGATGTGTTGTCGTCACAATTTTATCACTTCAGTTCTGGAATACCTGAGTTCGCTGACATCAAAAATCTCTTTTATGCAGTTGTTGGTGAGATAACCTCGACGCCACCCAGTACTGGGGCGGGAGTTCGAGAGTATTGCCATAACTCGTATAACGAATGCTTTTCGAAGGTTGAGGTAAATGATTTACGAAGGTTTCTTGGTTATGTGTTGAAGGATGGATACAGCTGGATGTAGGATTTGCTAGTTTTGGGTGAGATATTATGCTTTCCCTATATCCCCAACACCTGATTGCATAACCAGAAAGTTTCGGGAGTTTTATAGGTGGGAATTCAAGTAGCTCCTAGAAATATCTTTCCAACAGACACATGATACAATATGGGATCTTTCATATGTTTGTTCCGGCTTATTTTGCAAGTTAATCCTTTGTTTTGTTTTGAGTTGTGGTATTTGAGTTGCTTCAATGTCAAGTGTTGATTCCATACCTTTCCTAAGCGGTGTTATCATATTTCTATGTGAGTACTAATCCTTCATGATAATTGAGATTGTCATGTCAATCCTTTTCAACCGACATGCTTCTCGTCAAGTGGATCCGATCATTTCAACATTTGCAAGATCCAATCTCAGTTTTCGTCAACGGTGTTTGTTTCATCCGTCTCCAAGTTGTCTTTGTTTTCCCGCCCACCCACCCTTTTTCTTCAAGGACTCAAATTTCTGATTCAAGTATCCATTTTATTCATGTGAAGTCTCTCCATTCTTTTCCATCAATATTCTTACCTGGTGATTCTCAGGAAGATTCTAATGGAGCTTCAAGTTCCTCATTCTTCATTCTTTTCCTTTTTCGGTGGTTCCAACTCAAGCCTTTCAGGGTTGATCGTATTCTTTTCCTCGTTTCAAATGCTTTTCCATGCCGTTGCACCTCTTAATTTTTTTCACCTCTCGCTATTCATTTGTTCGGGAGTCCTGAAGATATCTCAGAAGGCTCGTATTTTCATTGAAGACCCGTTCAACCTATTTCGAGGTTGTTATCCCTTTCAAGCCATTTAATTCAACCGGTGCAATCTCTCTTTTCAAGCAATCCTTCAACGGTGTTTCTTTTGAGTGGGCCCTAACCCATAGGCCTTTTCCTAGGATCTTACCTGACTCTTCTAATCTTCCCGGAGTTACTCTCAAATTATTTTCCAAGTTTGATGTAAGTATGAACTGTCATTAGTCAAATGTCTTTCACCAAAATCTTTCAAATTCATTCGTTGTTGATTCAACCTTTATATTCTTCATTATTCCAGAGTGTCTCAACGATTCATGGTGGTGTTTCTCGTTATCATTCTTGGATTTTGAAGACCGAAGAAGAGTTTTTTCCTCCAAATCTTATCCGTTTCTCTCAAAGATTCGTGGTTCTAGCTTATTGCCATCCTCTCATAATTGTTTTCGATTGTGAGAATTCTTTTCAACCATCCGGAGCAATTTAGGAGTCTTTTCTGTTTGATTCTATGAAGGCCATCATTTCAGATTTATTCATTCTCAGCTTTCAGCTCTCGTTCTCCCAATCTTGCCGGCGCATCGCTCAAATATCCTCTAATCAGCTCATGATCTATTTGTTCACATGTATCTAAATTCCTTCAAGTATCTTCATTCGTTTTTCAATTCTTCTTGGTGAATTTGTGCTTTTGCTATTTTCTTGTTTAATTCTTACGGTGGTTCTTCCAAGATTCTTCTTCCTTCGTTTATCATATCAATGGATTCGTGCTTTCCAAATTCTACCGGTGGATCGCTGAAGACCTTCTCAAGTTGCGCTATATCTATCTTCATCCTTGCTACGAGAAAAAGTAGTGTGCCAAATCCGTTGCTTGTCATCAATTTAAATTGGTGAAGGATACACATAACATAATTCTTATTCTAGCTTCATCCAAGCAATAGATTCATCTTCCAGAGTTTGTTCATGATGAATAAATTCTCGGTTTCAATTGTTTCATCTTTCCTTTCCGGAGTTCCAAGTTGTTCGTTTTATCTCGTCGCGAAGCTTCATCTAAATCATTGCAAGGATTCACCTTGTGTTTTCAACCTCTCTTTCTTTTTATCATCATTTTGTTACCGGAGTTCTTCATGGAGGCTCTACATGATGGTTCACCAAGGATTTAATCCCTTCTCGAAGTGTTAATCGAGATTCTTTTCAGAGGAGTTCAAGTATTCTTCATCTTGCATTCCGAAGTGCAATTCTTTCTACCTTATCTCTTGAGATGGTGTTATGTCATTCTTGTTAATTTCCCTTTGTGTTTCATGATTCACAAGTTGTCTGGAATGACATATTTTAAACCCATCATTTTTCAATTCATTCTTGAGATCCTTTGCAACCAATCAATCTCTTCATTGGAGTTATCTTGGGTTATATTTCACCTAAAGCTTTCCGTAAGGATTGTTGCTATTAATGGTGCTTATAAATGATCCAAGTTCTTCATTTATCCAACCGGTGAGATAAGTTTCTCGTCTCCTTGTTCATATCAATCCAAATCCATTGTTTCCGTTAGTGGCAGAATTTCACCTCATAATTTTGGGATGTTTTCCATAAGCCCACATCAAGCTTATCCTTTTTTGTAGCGACCAGACCTCAAACGGTCCAATCTCTGTGCTCAGGTGTCATCCCTGGATCAGTAAGGCTGACACCACACAGTACTTGAAGGATTTATAACAGAGTAGCAATCACACACTTATTACATCGAGTGTCCCAACAATTGGCCCCAGGTTGACTTTGAACTTCGTTCTTTGTCAATCTTCAATACTTAGACAAAAATCCATCTTCTTATCCTCACAGAAGTTTTTGTAACCTGCCGTGACGTCATCTTTTGAAAATGCAAAAAACTCTTATGACATCATCTCCCAACGGATCTTCATCTTTAATGTCTCCCGAGAATCGAGGCATCTGTGTAGTTGGATAACCATTATTTGGCTATCATATCCCTCGATTTTCGCGCCCGTCTATTCACATTTTCCTCATAAATAGGCACGCTTCAGACTTCCTCATTCTTCTCTCTCCCTCTCCGTCTTCTTCCTCTCGCAACCCTCCTGATGCTCGAGCCTCACCGCCGTCGTGCTTCTCCTTCATCTCCATCGACCTTGGCCGCTGCATCAACCCGAATCGGTCCAGAGAAACGGTGGCGACCTCTGCAGAAGACCTGCGACTGTAAGTGTTCTTCCTTTTGTTTCTCAGATCTGCATTAGGGTTTCTAGGCTCCTGTGTGTTCTTCATACTTCATCGTAGTTCATCATAGTTCTTCCACCGCAAGCCTCTTCTTGATCCAAAAAGACATATATGCTTGTGCGGTAGCGTTTTTGTGCCTACTCTTGATGCCCACGGATCCCTTTCTTTGGTTCAAAGGTCCCATTAGAACCCACAAATTTATCTATGCTAAACTTTTTAGGTCTAGAATTTTTTTCATTTTGAATAACCATTTGATCTGGAATAACACCAAGCAGTTGGGAAACCTGTTTGTCTCAACACTTAGCTGATTTCGCTTTTCTCAAATATCTGTGGTCATGGCGGATTACTGTGCTGGCTTACTTTTACTTATATAGCATTAGCCCTTAACTAAGCTGCCATTACTTTCCTGTATTATCATCATTTAACTGTTAATTTCATCATTGAATTGAACCGGCATGTTGCCTTTCTTTTCAGTTCGTATTTGAACATCATGCCGTCAAAAGCACCAACCATCTGTAACTGGGTTCCCTCAACTATAACTGAGGAACATTTGAAGGAGTTCTTCATGATAGGATTTCTGCCAGGAAAAGACGTCATGTCTTACCGTGCCCCTAACCTGGACGAAGAATGACCCAATCCAAGGGCTGGTGAAGTGATTGTTTTTACTGACCATATGAACCGTGGCTTCTCACCACCCGGCTCAAAGTTCTTAAGAGAGGTCCTCCACTTTTTAAAACTCCACCCTCAAGATATTGGGCCCAATTCCATATCTAACATCTGTAACTTCCAAGTTCTCTGTGAGGTGTATCTTCAACAAGAGCCGGCCGTGGAGCTGTTTAGAGAATACTTTTATCTGAACCGACAGAACGAGTGCACCAACGACCTTAGCTTAGAGCCTGGAGGCATCTCAATTCAACACCGGCAGGGCACTGTCTTCCCCCTCATAGTCTTGCTGAGTCATCCAAAAGACTAGAATTATACTTTGTTTTACTGCCAAGACACTTCACCGGCAAACGAGAGGACACTGTCGGGTTATCGCCCCGAACGTCTTGACTCCAAGTTCGCGCTCCCTGACAGGCTCACTACCGCTGAACGCAGAAAGCTGATACCATCCATCAAAAGGATTAATGCTCTATTAAGAACGAGTTAACTGGAGTTGATCTGACCCACTGCTGGATGTCATGGCGGGTTATTCCTCTAAGCCGTTGGTCAAAGCTGATGTATGAGTATGGTGGAGGCCCAAATGACTGTCTTCGTCACATCCCGACTCAATTAACAGAAGAAGATATTGTTTCAATGTCAACCCTTCTGGTGAACGGGAAATACGAAGATTGCAGTATTGTCGGGTTAAACCCCTTCTGCAAGCTTAACCCGGTGCCAGAGGTAAGGATATTCTGATCTCTTCTCCTTTGTATTTTTCCCAGCCATATTGTTTAATACTTGCCTGATCTTTTCATCGTGTTTTTACCTGTCTGCAGGCCAACTCTGACTTCTGGAAAGTTAAATATGACCACGAGGCTGCCAAGAAAGCAAGAGCCGCCGCCATAAATGCCAAGAAAACAACCCGGAGGTCGGAAAAGAAGAAGAAGAACACTGCTGAAGATTGGATGAAGCTTGACGATACATCTGAGTCGGAGGTAGCCCTTGATCCCCTTGGCCAATTTTTTAATAATCTTATTAACACTGATCATTACCAGGATGACACTGGGGCCAGTCAGGCCGTGGAAGAAGAGGTAACTATCATTTCCTCCGACTCAGAGCCCTTGCCAAGACAAAAAATTCGACGAGTGATCCGTAAAGTAAGGTTTTCTAACCCTTTAGCTCACTTGGATCCCAACTTTATTTTGAAAAAGCAGCAACATGAGAGCCGCCATCAAGCCCGGACCGAAGACGAACCGGCTGTTGTTCTTCAACAAACTCCTTAGAAGCGCCGGAATGAGGTTTACTTCTTTTGTCCTTAACTCTGTTTATTGGATCCTTTCCCTTGCATTACTTTAACTTTATTTTATCTTTTCAAGAGGTGTCTCGCTCTTCTGGTGACTCATCGCAGACTCAATTTCCGGCCTTCAAGACTGCCCCTGGGTAATGAAAAATCCTCCTTTTTTACGGGTTGTTCAAATTGTATTTTTATACTGACAGCCCTGCAACATTTCTCTTAGTGGCCAAGCTAAGTCCAAGAAGGCAAAGGCAGGTAAACCGGCGGAAGACCCGGCAATGCTTGAATCTGACCCGGCCAGGCCATCTTCTCCTCCATTAACTGACGCTCCAGAAGACGCGCCTGTCGTTGCAGAAGCAAATCCTCCTGAGCCGTTGTTTGATGAGACCACTGTGAACCCTTCCGCAACTGGACCATCAAGTTCAGCCAACCCGCCATCACCGTCTGCACAAGATGTTTTGATCACCGGGAGCCGTTTTATTGAGCCGGGGAATCCAACTATGCTGGCTCGCCACACGGCGAAACAAGAGGCATTGGAGAGGCAGAAAGTGCGCTTTGACGTTGCCAATTATGATCATCTTAACGCCAACGATATTTTATCCGGCTATCTCAGCCATGTGCACTCCAGTCGCGACTCTGAGATCGAAATGGTCAAATAGTTGCAGTTGAAATACGAGGTATGTTCTTCCGGCTTACCTTTACCTTTGAAACTTTTCCTGAATTCACTAAAATAGAACAAAGCTTCACCTATAGTCCCCAAGGGCCGGTTCCTTTTGATCATAAATGAGCCGGTACTTTAAATTGTTTTGTACCATATTCAAAGGACTTAATACTCCAGCTTAACCTTGAGAAACTTGTTGAACTACATACATTAGCCCCCAAGTGCCAAGTGATGTTACTTTGTAAAGTACTTGGGACTTAAAGTATGTGTTTACAGTCATAAAAATTTGTTTTGGCATACATTAGACCCCAAGTGTAGTGGTTTTTTGTAAAGTACTTGGGACTTGAATCTTGATTTTTGAACTTTAAGCAAAATCTTGACTCATCTGAGTGTTTTTTGCAGAATGCCTTATCTGAACTGAACTCGTAATTGACTGATGCGAAGACCCGGCTAGCGAGTCAGGAGGCGGAAATCAAATATGCTAACTCCAAACTGCAAATAAGTCTCTCTGAGACAGAAAATTTAAAGACCAGCTTCACCGCCAAGAAGAAAACCTAGGCAGAGGAAAGAACGCTTCTGACACAACGTGCCGAAAAGGCCGAAGCAGCCCTTGAAGAGGTTGCAACATAACTGAATGGTTTAAAGGGCCAGGTGTCTCAAATGGTGGCCGCCATCTTTGGTAAGCCGTCTATCTTTAATCTTGTGTACTTTTTACTGATCCGGAATATAAGCCGCTAGCTGACTTTGTGTATAAAATATGTGCAGGCCCACGAAGCAAAAACCTGAGCCAAGATCCTTTGATTAAACTGAAGGCAGTGTATACCTTAGTAGAACAACTATATATTGGTGCACAACGGGCACTTGCCGCCATCTCTCCTGCCAATCAAGGACCCAACCGGCTCAGCGACGTCTTGAAGAATCTGTCAATCCTGCCTGCCAGATTTCAAGAAGTGAAGCGCTCCTGTGCGTGAGCCGGAGCTTTGACTGCCCTGAGCCGCTCCAAGGCTTGGGTGCCAGACCTAGACCCGGCGGACGTGGCCAGAGGCACGGATATCTCTTTGAGCAAGATGACTTCATGGCTTGCATGTGCGGAGTCCGACCTCAGGCAACTACCCTTGGAGATGACACCAACATCGACAAATACCAGCCGGGTTTTGATGTTGAAAATAAGAAGATGGTGACTCCCTCGTACAAGGTGACATATTTGATCCCGCCTGTAAGAGAAAATACATTTGCCCCGGAAGTTCACCCGGCCGGCCTGATCGACGAAGAAGCCGAATTTGTCGCCGTGAATGGTTTTGACTGGTCAAAACCCAGCTTCCAGCCAACAAAGGGTGGTGAACCGGCGAGGGAGGAGCAATAATCATCTTCATGGGTTTATAAAAACCTTGTAATAGTTTAGCTATGAAAACACTATGCTATGCCCTCACGCATAAAACACTTATACGTGATTCTGTGTTTCCTGATGTCAATATGTGCATCATACTAATGGTTGTCCCTGTAATATTTCAGCTCTGTTCCTGTAGATACTAGGGAAAAGACTGGCTTGGCGGCTTAGTACCGAACAGGTTTGAACACCCGGCTTATAGCCAATATGTTTACCATAATAAAAAACAGAAACAGAAAAAAAGAGAATGAGGCTGAAACTAACCTGTTGGTTAATGTAGCAGGCAATTGCGTATAAACAATAACCATACGTGTACCTTTGATCCTTAGACCATCGGTTTAAATGACCCGGGTAATGAAGTTGATAACTCAAATATTTTTGAGAAGTCAATGCTTCTGAATACTCAATGATCATCAAACCTTGGTGGCTGTGTTGTCAAATAGTCTAGCCGGTGAAGAAGACCAGGCTAATTATTTGTAATATTGAGACAACAAAATATTAAAATGCAAACAACATATAATAAGTATAATTTAACCTTGTACTGAAAAGGTTGGGGGCTTCTGATTTGAATACGATCAGTAAACCGGACCAAAGGAGTTAAGCTAAGGTTCGAATACGACCATATAGCCCCCAGTGGCTTTGGCGTTGCGCTGATCAAGAGGGTGCCGACAGCTATGCTCTCTTTGGTTCGAATACGACCTATGTTTGAACAAGAAGCCCCCAAATGATCTTGAGAGGTTTTTAACGACCCTGATTCGAATACGATCCAAGTCGGACCCAAAAGGGGTTAAGCTATGATTCAGATACGATCATGAAGCCCCCAAGTGAGTTTGGCCTTGAGCCGATCAAGAGGGTTATGACAACTATATTCTCTTTGGTTCGAATACGACCTATGTTTGAATAGGAAGCCCCAAGTGACCATGATATTGCAGCTAGATTCAAATACGATTATAAGCTGGACCAAAAAAGGTTAGACTTCATTCAAATATGATCAGCTCCTTAATAGTCAGTTGAAAATAAAACATAACAAAGATATGTAATCTTTTGAAAAGAAAAGAGACCGATGGTCCTGCTTTATTACTTGTCATGGTATATACAATGTTAAAGTACATACATGATGAGAGCCGGTGGGTCAGGTGTAGTATGGCCGAAGTTGAGCAATGTTCCACGGCCGACGGGTCTCCTCCTCCGACTTACGTGAGTCTTTGTGCTCTCTAACGTCAATGAGGTAATATGACCCATTGTTTAAGTTCTTGCTGACCACAAAGGGTCCTTCCCAAGGTGGGGATAACTTGTATGCATCTGACAGATCCTGGATGAGCCGGAGCACCAGGTCGCCTTCCTGAAAAGTTCTGGACTTAACCCGACGGCTGTGATAACGGCGCAGGTCCTGTCGATAAATTGCTGATCGAGCCGCTGCTAAGTCTCTTTCTTCATCTAACAAGTCGAGTGCATCCTGTCTGGCTTGTTCATTATTAGCTTCAACATAATCCGCCACGCGGGGCGAGTCATGACGGATGTCACTAGCCAACACTGCTTCTGCTCCATACACCATGAAAAAAGGTGTGTAACCTGTAGACCTGTTAGGTGTGGTGTTGATACTCCACAACACCGATGGTAATTCGTCTACCCAAGAACCCGGTGTTTGCTGTAAGGGAACCATAAGCCGGGGCTTGAGACCTTTTAAAATTTCCTGATTTTCTCTCTCAGCTTGACCATTAGATTGAGCATGAGCTACAAAAGAAACATCAAGCCGAATATGTTCACGTTGACAAAACTCCTCCATAGCCCCTTGGGATAAATTAGTGCCATTGTCCGTGATAATGCTGTGTGGAAAACCAAAACGGAAGATCTCCTTTTTCATGAACTGAACCGCCGTGGCCGCGTCACACTTACTTACTGGCTCCGCCTGAACCCACTTAGTGAATTTATCAACTGCCACCAAGAGATGTGTCTTTTTATCCTTAGACCTTTTTTAAGGTCCCACCATGTCAAGCCCCCACACCGCAAACGGCCAAGTGATTGGAATGATCCGGAGCTCTTGAGCCGGCACATGTGCTCGCCGTGCGAACTTTTGACATCTATCACATCTGCTGGCCAAATCCTCTGCATCAGCGTGAGCCATCAACCAGTAAAAACCATGACAAAAAGCCTTGGGCACCAGAGATTTTGACCCGGCGTGATGACCACAATCGCCTTCATGGATCTCACGAAGTATTTCTTGGCCTTTTTCGAGGGAAACACACCGCAAAAACGCTCCAGAGACGCTGCGATGGTATAGTTCTCCATCTGAAATCGTCATTGACTTAGACCGCCGGGTTATCTGTTGAGCCAGAGTCTCATCCGCTGGCAACTCTCCCTGGGTCATGTAAGCCAAGAATGGCACTGTCCAATCTGGGATGACATGAAGAGCCGCCACCAACTGCGCCTCTGGGTCAGGAACAGCTAAATCTTCTTCTGTGGGCAACTTGACAGACGGGTTATGCAAAACATCCAAAAAGGTGTTAGGTGGTACCGAGCCTTCCAAATGTCTATACCCATCGAAATGAATAGTCCAATACGTGTTGTCTGGTTTCTCTTCTGGCATCTGCATCCCTGTCCAGTCATTAATGAAGTCAACCAGTGCTTGAGATTTGATCGCAGTATGTGGTACATACTTCAACCCATGAGACCCAAGCTCAATGGCCTATTTGGCGACTCGTCCAGTGGCTTCTCTGTTTTGAATGATGTCTCCCAAAGGAGCAGAGCTGACCACAGTGATTGGATGACCTTGAAAATAATGTTTAAGCTTCCGGCTTGCCATAAACACCCCATATACGAGCTTCTGCCAATGTGGATATCGTTGCTTGGATTCAATTAACACCTCACCAACATAGTAAACCGGCCGTTGAACCAGATGTTCCTTGCCAGCCTCCTTGCGCTCCACCACAATAGCCACACTAACAACTCGTGAGTTGGCGGCCACGTATAACAACAACGGCTCTTTCTCAACTGGAGCAACAAGGACCGGCGGCTCAGCAAGCTGTGACTTCAGATCTTCAAAACCAGAGTTTGCAGCATAGCTCCAAACAAAATCACCTGTTTTCTTCATCATCTGATACAAAGGCATTGCCTTCTCCCCTAACCGGCTTATGAACCAGCTCAAAGCAGCAACACGACCTGCCAACTGTTGAATGGCATTGATGCATGTTGGTTTGGCCAGGGAGGTCATTGCCTTGATTTTCTTCGGGTTAGCTTCAATACCTCGGTTGGACACCAAAAAACCCAAGAGCTTGCCGGCTGGGACTCCAAAAACACACTTAGCCGGGTTAAGCATCATTTTGTAGACCCGGAGATTATGAAAGGTCTCTTTCAGATCCGCAACCAAGGATTCCTCTTTCCTGGATTTTACCATTATATCATCCACATAGGCATGAACATTACGCCCAATCTGATTATGAAGACAATTCTGCACACACCGTTGATAAGTCGCCTGGGCACTCTTAAGCCCAAAAGGAATAGATACATAGCAGAAAGCTCCAAAGGGAGTGATAAAAGCCGTCTTCTCCTGATCTTTGACCGCCATCTTGATTTGATGGTAACCTGAATAAGCATCCAAGAAACTCAAACGTGCGCAACCCGTCGTAGCATCAATGATCTGATCAAGATGGGGAGGGTAAAAGGATCAGCCGGACAATCCACACACATACGCCAGGTGCCATTCTTTTTCAGTACAAGCACCGGGTTGGCTAACCACTTTGGGTGAAAGACTTCTACGATGAACCCGGCCGCCAAGAGCCGGGCCACCTCTTCTCCAATGGCCTTGCGCCTTTCTTCATTGAACCATCAGAGAAACTGTCTGACAGGTTTAAACTTTGGATTAATATTGAGAGTGCGCTCAGCGAGTTCCCTTGGGACACCCGGCATGTCTGAAGGTTTCCATGCAAAGATGTCCCAGTTCTCACGGATGAAATCGATGAGCGCGCTTTCCTATTTTGGATCCAAGTTTGCACAGATGATGAACTGCTTGGATGAGTCGCTAGGCACAAAGTCAACCATCTTGGTGTCATCAGCTGATTTGAATTTCAACACTGGCTCATGCTCTGTTGTTGGTTTCTTTAATGACGTCATGTCTGCCGGGTTAATATGATCCTTGTAAAACTTTAACTCCTCTGTTGCACAAATAGATTCAGCATAGGCAGCATCACCTTCTTCACACTCCAAAGCTATTTTCCGGCTCCCATGTACTGTGATGGTGCCCTTATAGCCCGGCATCTTGAGCTACAAATATACATAACACGGCCGAGCTATGAACTTGGCATAAGCCGGCCGTCCAAATAGAGCATGATATGGGCTTTTGATCTTCACCACCTCAAAGGTTAATTTTTCTGCTCTGGAATCATACTCATCCCCAAAGGCTACTTCCAGTTCAATCTTACCCAGTGGGTACGCCGACTTGCCAGGAACCACACCGTGAAAAATGATGTTAGATTGTTTAAGACTCTTATCAGTCAACCCCATCCGGCAGAATGTCTCATAGTAGAGGATGTTGATGCTGCTGCCTCCATCCATGAGTACCTTAGTGAATTTGTATCCACCAACCTGAGGCGCCACTACCAAAGCCAAGTGACCCGGATTATCGACCCGGGGTGGGTGATCCTCTCTGCTCCACACAATAGGCTGCTCTGACCAACATAAGTAACATGGAATCGCCGGCTCAACGGCATTGACAACCCTCTTGTGAAGCTTCTGGTCCCTCTTACATAAACTAGTGGTGAATACATGGTATTGCCCACTATTTAGTTGTTTTGGGTTGCTCTGATATCTGGACTGTTGCTGCTGATTACCTTGGCCGGGTTGTGGATTATATCCTCCTTGGTTACGAGGACGGCCCTGACCGTGAAATCCTCCTCCACCTGAACCGACGCCCGGGCCTTGGAAACTGCCTCCACCTGAACCGCCACCTGAGCTGTGACCTCCATCAAACGCGTTTGAATTTTAAATGCCTTCATGCTCATACAATTTTTCCATAGGTGGGTGGCTGGCTTCTCCCGGGTGTCGTGCCTTGGACAAGGTTCATTCAATAGTTACTCAAGGGTGGGACCTAACCCGCCCGACCGAGGGGGTTGTCTGCCCTTACGCCGATGATTTCTGCCCTGTGCATTGGTGTTAGCAACAAACTCATCAGCCTTACGTTTATTACCTCCTTGATTTGTTGTGTTATGCTGGTGACCCTTGACGTTGCTGTTCTTCTTTCCCTTCACTGTCTTTTCTTCGTAAGACACCGGGTCTTTGGTACTATCAGAATCAGCATACTTGACGAGAGCTGCCATCAACTGGCCCATGTCATTACAGTCACGCTTGAGCCGCCCCAACTTCTGCTTCAGAGGTTCAAAACGGCAATTTTTCTCCAACATCAAAATTGTTGAGCCGGCATCCATCTTATTAGACGAATGTATTATCTCCTTGAGCTGGGGCACCCAATGGGTTGTACACTCACTGTCCTCTTGCTTACAATTAGTTAGGTACACAATCGACATAGGCTGCTTACACGTGTCTTTGAAGTTCTGGATGAACCGGGCCTTTAACTCCTCCCATGAGCCGATAGAATTAGGCGTCAACCCCTTCAACCAAGTACGAGTTGTCCCATCCAACATCATAGTGAAATACTTGGCCATTGCTGCATTGCTGACCTCCAACAACTCCATAGCCATATCATAACTCTCAATCCAAGCCCCGGGCTGTAAGTTAGCCATGTAATTAGGCACCTTACGGGGCCCCTTAAAGTCCTTTGGCAAACGCTCATTACGTATGGCTGGCACCAAGCAAGGGACGCCTCCGGTTCTTGTGGCCACTCCTGCCTCGACTGAGGTTGCTGGATAAGTCGGAAAAGTTTGATGAGCCGCCTGATCTGCTGCCATTTGAACTGCTCGTTCCGCCTCTTGTCGGATCCTTTCCTGATCCGCCAAGTTAAGGGCTCTAGCCCGCACCGGCTCATGCCTGTGCGGCCGGTTGCGGCGTTGAGCATTGCTTGACATGTCTGCGGATTCCATATGCCTACTTTAGATCGGGCTCCGGCTTGGGCGAGGAGTTGAATGGATCTTGTCTCGACTGCAGGAGTACGCATCCTGCTGTGCCAGAGCTGTTTGAATAAGTTCTCTTACCCTCCGTGTTTCAACCACCGCCGGCGAGTCGCCTTCCATCGGGAGAGCCGCCAAATGAGCCGATGTTGCGATGAGCTTGTCCAAGGGGTTGGAGAAGTGACCCGGAGGTGTTGGTATGTAATGAGGCGGAGCGGTAACGATACGAGGTGGTCCCATGGCACATGGCTGGACCGGCGCGCCGAGTGTCGTGATATGGTGTGCCTTCGGCGGGTTGCTTCCCCTAGCTCCGGGTGTGTGGAATAGGTTCCTAGGATCAAGCGTCAGAGGTAGACGTGACTGAGTTTTCTGATGCCTTCTCCTCATGACCTCGTTTGACGCGTTCAGATCCACCGAGAGCCGAAAGGTCTCTGCTTGAAGCTGTTGAGCACGAACATCTAGAGCCGCCCGTTTCGCTGCCATCCTGGCTTCCTCTGCGTCCAGATTTTCCTTAGCTTGCACCATCTCTTCACGTACGCGTGCCACCTCTGCGTCATGCTGGGCTTTATCCGCCGGTTCTACCACAGCAGTCAAAAGAGTCGTCAGTTTATCCATGAGGTCCATTAGAATCTGAGCCGGGGGGTGCACGGGGTCTTTTGACCCGGCTGCGGCCGACCCGGTAGCTGTCGCCGCTGCTGCTGTGGATTTCTTCCCGGGCTGTGTCCCTGCCATGAAGACTTTGGTCCAATTCGGCAGCTCAAGGGGGTCCGGAATACTGCTGCCATCGGAACAGCCCCCGAGCATGCCATCCTGCAGCTGGTACAAAGAGTCTGTCTCGCCCGTTGATGATGCAGTGTCAGAACAGATGACCGTCTCACCGCCCTCCACCGATCTTTTAGAGTATTCACCACTATGGACGCAACCTATGAAGGCATGCTTCACGACAGATTGAACACGGGTGGTCCTTGCGCGCTGAGCCATTTCGATGAGGTTGGTGTGGACGTCCGGCTCAGGGCCTGACTCGCCGATCCGGCCGATGAAGACATGAATTCCGCCAAAGGGGACCCGGTACCCATACTCAATTGAGCCGGCCTCGGGGCCCCAGCCTTCGTCGTTGCTGTAGAGCTTGCCGCGACGACTCTTGGTCATCTGGCCCACAGCATATCCCTTGAGCCCTTCGAAGTTGCCCTTCAAGAACTCAAATCCACCATCCGCTGGCCCCACGGTGGGCGCCAACTGTCGTGGAATTGTCACGGTAGATGTCCTAGAGAAAGGACTTAGTCGTAGCGCCATCGCAACTAGGAAGCTTAAAGGGGTTAATCGGGATAAGGACATGAGAGGTTTTATACTAGTTCAGCCCCTTACGATGAAGGTAAAAGCCTACGTCTAGTTGTGTTGGCATTGCTGGGGGTTTCGATCACCAAGAGGCTTAACTCGTCGGCTTGGTTATCGATCTCTTGTTTCTTGCCCTAAGCCGCCACCTGGTCATCCCCTTATATACATGGGTTGACGCCTGGTGGTCTACAGAGTCCCGGCCGGCTCATAATCGTGTCCGGCTCGGTGACTTTCTTTACATGCCTTTCTTTACAAGTCTTTCCTTATATACTGCGGTTCACAATACCGGGCCTTAAGCCGCCTCCAGGCCTTTGGGCCTTCTATCGTCTTGAATGTTTACTAGGCTTTTTGTGTAACCCGCCATTGGGGCTGACCCAACCCCTCCTGGGCGGGTCATAACTGATAGCTACATCCCCAACAGGAGTGATGTCCGAATTTGTTCTTCCTTGTTCCTCTTTCCTAACAGAGTGCTTTCAACTTTGATCATCTCCGTTGTATTCTTTATTTCAAGTTGTTCAACCTTTCAGGGTTCTTTGGTTTCACTCGTTTCTCAAAGAAGCAACTTAGTTTTACCTCTCCTCTTCCTCTTTCATTTTCCCTCCGGTGCCATCCTAGATCTCGGGACGAGATCCTCTCGTAGTGGTGGAGAGTTGTAACACCCCAGATACAACTTTCCATATTTGTGTCAGGACCCCGATTCTAAGTCACACCGATCTAGCCTGTAACACCTCATATCACTTTGCGGCCTCACGCACGGTATTCCCACGGGTGTCGCCTTACCATGGCCCGGGACCGTTTGCGCCTTTTGGCTCACGTATATGATAGTGTCGCTAGCATCCATATGACAAAGAACCTGGGCCGACATGACTAGTCGTGAACCCAAAGTGGCACTAACTTATGGGGACAGGCATACATGAATCAACATCAAGCATGTCAGTCAGCAGCGTGTGAATCCGGGCTGTAGCACTAGGCTAACAGGACTCCAGTGAACCGGGCTGTAGCAGGCTAGGCAGGACTCCGGATGTCACCGCGTGACATTTCCCCGAAGGGACAGACACAGGAATGAAGTGAATCACATGCCGGCCAGTCAAGTGTTCCAGAGCAGTAGTGCTGGGCTAGCAGGACTCCGGTGAACCGGGCTGTAGCGGACTACTATGGCTCATGGAAGCACAAACTACATTTCCCCATAAGAGAGGCTACCAAGGATAAACAACTAGGTTGTCGGATCCCACACATACCAAGCATTTCAATCATACACACAATATGCTCAATATGTGCAATACAACATGGCATCACAACAAGACTCTACGACTCAGAGTATTTATTCATTAGGCTCCGAGGAGCGAGATATTACAAACATGGGTCTCATGACCCAACAATCATAGCATACAATCAAAGCACATGCGGAAGCTTAACATGTCTGAGTACAGACATCTATAAATGAAAAAGGCTGAGAAGCCTAACTATCTACCAGATCCTGCCGAGGGCACAAGATCGTAGCCGAGGTATCAAGCTAAACGTTGAAGTCCACACAGAACTACTAGCGAGACTGACGTCTCTGCAAAACATAAAATAGGCAAATGTGAGTAAAAATGTACCCAGCAAGACTTACATCAGAACTATTTACATATGCATCGGTATCAACAAAGGGGTGGTGGAGTTTAACTGCAGCAAGCCAGCTTTGACTCGGTGGCTATCCTGAACTATGACTGCAAGTAACTCTTTTGAGGTGGCGCACACGAGTCCACATATTCACCATACCAATACACCACTATGGATCCGCTCCCGTCTCCCTACGAGAACGCCATCCATAGCACTCACGCTTATCTTGCGCATTTTAGAGTATCCACTTTCACTTGTCTATGAACTATGCAAGGGTCCAAGTTTCCATATCCGAGGAATCCGGCTATTCGAATAGATAATGATAACCCTGTAGGGGTGTACTTCTTCACACACGCTCTCGCCACTTATCGCCCTGTACACGTCATGTACCTCGGCAACCTTCAAGCGGAAGCCGGGCAAGGGAGTCGGCCATGACCTGACTAACCAACAAGTCTCTAGTCTTGGTTTATCGCCTGTTCGGGTTCCATCCGCAAGGAGATCCGGCCGGGGTGTCGCTCACTGCCCCAAACGATGTGTGCAGGGTTCCCAAGCCCACCATCCGGGTGCCACTTGGTACACCGTGCCACTGTGCCTAGTCTGTCCCAAGCCCACCTATACTGGGTGCCACTTGGTAGACTACTAACACTACCTACAAACACCAGAAACTAGTTGCAACTCCTGGACAGAGATCGAGTTGATTAGTAAGCCGAGAGGGGTCGAGTTACCGGAACCCGATGTGTGGTAGTAACTGTTCATGGATCACAAACACAGAACTCAGTTCCTGAGGACGGCTGCAATGAGACAACCCACCATGTACTCCTACATGGCCTCTCACCGCTACCTTTACCAAATCGTGTTCACACACTTAGCTCTCAACAGTAGGACATGTTCACAACTTTCCAATTCACCCCCGATGAATCAGACCTGACACAACTCTAAGCAATAGCAAGCATGACAAACAAGCATGAATGAGTAGGCACATCAGGGCTCAAACAAATCCTACTCATGCTAGTGGGTTTCATCTATTTACTATGGCAATGACAGGTCATGCAGAGGAAAGGGGTTCAGCTACCGCATCATGTAATAGTTGAAGCGCTATTGTCCTAATGCAGTAAAAGAGAGCAGGAGCGAGAGAGTGGGATTGTATCGGAATGAACAAGGGGGTTTTGCTTGCCTGGCACTTCTGAAGATAGTATAGTTCTTCATCGGTGTCATCGATCTCATCGTCGGAACGTCGTCTACTGAGAGGGGACAATCACCGGCAACTGAGAAAGAACACAATCAATGCAATGCCACAATATGATGCATGATCATGACATGGCAATATGCTGTGATTTGAGCTAATGCATCTAGCTATGATTTAAATGAAGTTGGTTTGAATACATGATTCAAATTCCAACTCCATATATGATTATTTAAATGCCCTTTATTTGTTTTGTCCAAAACAGAGGACAAACATTGTTCAAACATGCATGAAAATGGTACAGATGGATTCCTTAAATTTTTCTGATTATTTTTCATATATAAATCTTTTCATTTGGAGTTATGGTTGAAATTCTATGAATTTTAGAAGTTTTGGATATTTTCTGAAATAAATAAATCATTTCTGATTTATTTTAAAATCCCATAAAATAATTACTGCATCAGCCTGATGTCATAATGATGTCAGCAAGTCAACAGGGTTGGTCTGGGTCAAACCTGACTAGTGGGGCCCACTGGTCAGTGACCCAAGGCTTGTTTGTGTGGCTGACAGGTGGGCCTGGTCAACTGCCGCGTCAGCAAAGTCAATGCTGACGTGTGGGTCTCTCTAGGTTATAACTAATCTAAGAAGGAAAGTAAACCCAGGGTTATTTTGGGGTGGGGTCCATCCGTCAGTGAGCTAGGGGTTAGTTTAGTGGCGTCATTTGCCACTAATGATGGTCCCACGTTGGCACGGCCAGAGTTAAGCCGCCGACGACCTTCCCACGTGGCGGAGTCCACAGGGGGCGGTGCTATATGGGGTGGCTGGGCGAGCGAAGGGCACCAGGAGGAGGCCCACACTCGCGCGCATCCAACGGTGGCCTCGGGTGCCACGGGGACGGCCGGGAACGTCGACGGCGACGACCTCCTGCGGCAGCGGAGCCACGGCTTCGAGCGGGATGGCACTGTGGTGCACGGCGAAGCAAGCTAGGCATACGGTTGGGTCGTCAGGATCTGCAGGATCTCAACGACACGCTCGGGCGTGGCTTAAACAGGCCCTGCTCACGGCGGCGACTTGGCAGGCGGCGGGGAGCTCTCGGGTGCGGCAGCAGGCAGGGCTAGAGCTCGAGCGTGAGGGGGGAAACATGGGAGAAAGAATGCGGGGCTCACGGTGATTGCGGAGGCATCGACGGTGAGGTCGGGGAGGCCCTCATGGCGATGAAATCGACGGCGGCATCCGACAGTCGAAGGTGGAAGACGGTGACAAGCCCGTCATTGTGGCACTTCCCTGCTTGTGGTCGTTGACTAGGTGATGCGGAGGAGCTCGGTGGAGTCGGGGAACACGGTAGGAGACCTCGGGTGGGCGGTTGCTGTGGCGGTGCACGACGGTGAGCTGCGGCGATTCTCGGGGTTGCTTGGGGCTACGAGAGAGCGAGATCCAGAGGAGAGGGAGAGGGCTAGACAGCGAGGGGAGAGGCAGGGGAGGTCGGGGACGTCTCCTGGCGTCGCGAGAAGGACCAGGGGGGAGGAAGCAGGAGGTGGCGTCCGGTGCGTGCATGGGCGACACGCCTCTGCCTACTGGCAGAGGTTGAAGACGCCGCTTCCGCCTGGTGGGCTGGGCCAGTTATAGAGACGGGCCAAGTAAGCGCGCCAGGTAAGTTTCTATCCTTTCTACTTCTTTCTATTTTTGTTTTCTATTTTTGTTTTTCTGTTTTGATTTAGTTTCTAGACCAAAACATTTTGTAGCTTCTGAAAATTATTATGTAGCCTGATACAAAATATTAAGAGCCACTCACAAGTTTTCAGAATTGTTGGAGTTATAAAAGTATTTATAGGAATTTATATCTCCAATTCAAATACTATTGATTTAATTCAAAGGCCCAAAATAAATATTTCTGAGACACCAAAAATATTGGTTTGGATTTTAACCCTTGTCAATATTTCCAGAGGATAATAGGAACATTTTCTTGGACTTGTTTGAAGCAGTTTTTAATGTTGATCATTTTTAAAAGGTTTTGGAGGCTTTGAAAATTCCTTCAATTCAATTTCCTTGAAATTTAAACATGATGCATGCTCACTAATGCAACTATTACACTCAGATATTCTAGGGCTGTGACAACTTGTAACTCTGACTCTTGCCTTTGTCAGAGGTGCGATACGATATTTCTTCGTGGTTGGGTTTTGTTTTCGTTTTGCATTTTTTCCATTTCATGCATTTCATATCATGTCATCATGTGCATCGCATTTGCATACGTGTTCGTCACATGCATCCGAGCATTTTCCCCGTTGTCTGTTTCTCAATCTGACACTCCCTCTTGCACCCGGCGCACCCTTTTTACCTCTTTTTGTGAACGGGTGTTAAACATTCTCGGAATGGACCGAGATTTGCCAAGCGGCCTTGGTACACCACCGGTAGACCGCCTATCAAATTTCGTGCCATTTGGAGTCCGTTTGATACTCCAACGGTTAACCGGGGAACCACAAAGGCCTTGTGTGTGTTGCAGCCCAACACCCCTCCAACGTGGCCCAATAACACATCCAAACCCCCTCCATACTCTCAGCTGTTCGATCACGATCGTGTGGCCGAAAACCGCACTCCATTTCGACTCTCCTAGCTCACTCTACCTATAAATATGTGCCTCCCCCTGAAATTTCACGGTGCAAACCCTAGATCTTCCTCCTCCGAGCGCCGTACATGTCCACTCCGCCGCCGGACATGTCCGCCTCCGCCCCCTCGCCCAATCGCAGCGCACCACATGTCGCCGCCGCCTCCCACCACCGCGCGGCCTGCCGAGCCCATCGCGGGCCCACGCGAGCCCGACCGCGCCCGCTGTCGCGCCCCGCCGCCGCCTGCGTGCATCGCCGACCGCGCCCACTTGCCGGGTTCGCCGCTCACCGTCGGCGGAATCGCCGTCCGCGCCTCCAACTGTTGACACTGCCGTCCCCACCGCTCGGCGACCCGCGCCGCCGCCTCCTTTCTCCGCCCCGCGCCGCAAGGGCCTCCCGTGTTCCTGCTCGACGCGCGCAGCCGCCATGGCGCTCGGGCTGCGGCAGGAGCTCGCGCCACCACCGCCGGCCTCCTCTGGCCGATCCAGGCCCCGATGACCTGCGCCACTGGTTACCCGCGCCGCCTCCTCGCTGGAGGTGCCCCTCCGTCGATGCCTGCCCCAGATCCAGGCGGGATCCAGCCCGATCCGTCCCCTCGACGCTGCTCGCGTGTTCACCAGAGTTGCGCCGACGCCGGTCGTCGCCGGCCTGACCCCGCCCAACCACCGGGACGGCTCCGTCCCGGATGCTCTCACCTATCCGAGCCAAATACGCGACTGCACTGCACCGTGCCGAACCACGAGATCCAGCTTTTCGCCGAGGTCCAAATTTTGACTAAGTCCCTGAAGTTTCCAATATCATGTGTGCATCTTGTCATGTCCATAACTTGTTGCATACTGCTCCGTTTCACGCGCATAATATATCAAAATGTTCACCATGATGTTCTCTTCATTTTGTTCCATTGTGACATGCTTTTTTGAGTCCATCTTGATGCCCAAATTGTTGATGCAACAGTGCTATAAAATGTTAGGTGCTGATTATTAGCAGAGTATGAGCATTTGTCATTTTTGTTACATTTATTGTGTGCTTCATATGGGCATGAGCTCTACATGTGTTTTGGGCTATGCCACGCCATCTTTACAGGGGTGTATGCCATGTATTTTTGCGATCTTTGTGGTGACTAGAACAAGCATGCAAAGTAGCTCTCGTGATATTGCTGATTTCAGAGACTTATAATTTCACTAAGTCTTTTCCCTGCTGTTATTTTTTATGCCATGTATTCATGTTGCTACAGTGAGAGCCATCGTTCTTTTGAGTACGTTCAGTAAGGATGATTTGGGCATATGGTCATGCTCTAGCCATCCATGTCCCTGTTTGCATTTATGGAGTGCCCTAGCATGACTCAATCTTGTTCTACTTTTGCTATAAAATGTTCCTGGCAAATTGTTTACGTGTTAATCAATTTTGCCAAGGTTGTTGTAGTTGATCCATGCATGCTATGAGATTGTTCTTGCCATGGTTAGTTTCTTGATCATGTCTTCTTGCTGGTAGTATGCTTATCTTGTCATGTAGTTCTTTGTGGTGAGTGAATCGAGCTCGCAAACATGATGTCGGTGTCAAAATCGGCGGATCTCGGGTAGGGGGTCCCGAACTGTGCGTCAAGGCCGGATGGTAACAAGAGACAAGGGACACGATGTTTTTTACCCAGGTTCGGGCCCTCTCGATGGAGGTAATACCCTACTCCTGCTTGATTAATATTGATGATATGGGTAGTACAAGAGTAGATCTACCACGAGATCAAGGAGGCTAAACCCTAGAAGCTAGCCTATGGTACGATTGTTGTGTATGGAGTTGATTGCCTACGGACTACAACCCTCCGGTTTATATAGACACCAGATAGGGTTAGGGTTACATAAAGTCGGTTACAATGGTAGGAGATCTTGAATATCCACATCGCCAAGCTTGCCTTCCACGCCAAGGAAAGTCCCATCCGGACACTGGACGAAGTCTTCAATCTTGTATCTTCATAGTCCAGGAGTCCAGCTGAAGGTATAGTCCGACTACCCGAACACCCCCTAATCCAGGACTCCCTCAGTAGCCCCTGAAACAGGCTTCAATGACGACGAGTCCGGCGCGCAAATTGTCTTCGGCATTGCAAGGTGGGTTCCTCCTCCAAGTCCTTCGTAGAAGATTGTAAACACCAAGAGTAGTGTCCGGCTCTGCAAAATAAGTTTCCACACATTGCCATAGAGAGAATAATATTGACACAAATCAAATCTACCGACGTATTCCGCAGTGCGTCATCACACTACGGCCAAGTCCTTTACTCGAATCGTTTTTACTTTTCCACCTCAACATGTTTTGCGAGGCGGTTTCCTTGGCACGTCTTGTCAAAGCAGAGATCGTGTACCCCCTTTACGGGATTCTCATCAATACAGACGTGGTTAACCCAACCGTGCCATTTATCACAGCGCTTGGGAGGCAAGCGAGTTTTACTAGGCTGGTGGGGACGCACAACCGCATCCGCCCATATAAGGGGATAAGGATCCACCCTTTTACCTACGCCTTCTTCCTCTTTTGCCTATTCATCTCCTGCGCACTCAAGATCCAGCGCCCAAGCCCGCACTTCCCACCTCAACCTTCTCCAGCAATGTCCGGAGCGGGAGGCAAGTGGATGGTCTCCTCCGTCACGGAGGGCCATGTCAAAAAGCTAAGGAAGGCCGGATACTTGTCCAAAGACATCGCGCACCGGCTTCCCTAGGAGGGGCAGCTTCTCCCCACCCCAAGGCCCCATGAGAGGGTAGTATTCCTTCCCCACTTCCTCCGCGGACTGGGTTTTCCACTCCACCCATTTGTCCGGGGGATCATGTTTTACTATGGCCTGGATTTCCACGATCTGGCCCCAAACTTCGTCCTCAACATCTCGGCGTTTATCATCGTGTGTGAGGCCTTCCTCCGCATCCGCCCTCATTTCGGCCTTTGGCTCAAGACCTTCAATGTCAAGCCCAAGGTGGTGCGCGGCCGCCAGGCGGAATGCGGAGGCGCCATGGCGGGCAAGATGGCCAGTGTCCTATGGCTCGAGGGCTCCTTCGTGGAGACCCTGAAGGGGTGGCAATTGTGGTGGTTTTACATCACCGAGCCGCACGATCCGAAATGGATCGCAACCCCCGAGTTACGATCCGGACCCCCCACGCGGCTTATGTCCTGGAAAGAGACGGGCCTATCGTGGGGCGACGAAAAAGAGGTGACCGGACTGCAGACATGCATCCAGTCCCTGGTGAGCAAGCCGATCAAGCTCGTCAATGTAGTCCAGGTTATGCTCGTCCGCCGGATCCTCCCGTGTCAACAACGGGGCTTTAATCTGTGGGAGTTCAACCCGGCGCAGCACCAAACCCTTAACAGGCTCTTCGACACGATGTATGAAGATGTCTGAAAGGTGCTAACCAAAGGCGCCGAGGCTCCCACATCCGCTTCCGAGGACCGCGGATACAGCTCGCAGCATCACTCTAGCGAGGTAAGCTATTTTCACCTTTTATAGGATGTTAAGTTTTTTCATAGTTTGACTCTATGCGGGATCTAAGCTCCCTTACCTTTGACAGGCTTGGTGGGCGAAGTCCGGATCGATTAACTGTTTGGATCCCTTGCCCGAAGACCCAGCCCCCGCTCTACTAGCGAAGCTGCTGGTTCTGGCACCTTATGTGGTGCCGGAGAAGAAGGCGACGGGGACTCGAAAGAGTTCCCAGCATATGGTGGTGTCGGACTCGTCGTCCGACGAGTCCGAGACGCACTCCCCCCGTGAAGATGAGGAGGAGGAAGAAGAAACCTCTCCCCCCCAGCGGGGGGAGGAGAGAAGAGGAAGGCCGCCCCAACGGGGGAGGCTGAGGGGTCTAGGAAAAGGAAGACCCTCCACCGGACTACGCCCTCAACACCGAAGAGGGGAAAGAGGAGTGGCCAAATAGGGCCAAGCGTCCGACGAAATCATAAGTTCGGATATCAAGACCCCCCAGGGCTCCAAGTCCGGCTTTGTACCGGACACCGCGCCGGAATCTTCAACAGTTCCGGACCGCGGTAGGTGAACTCTTTCCAAGAGGAGCAAGCCTTCTGAGCCGGTGGCCTACATCCAACCGGAGGTGCTGGACAATCTGCTCGAGGTGCTTGATCGCGCCTCCATCGACGAGGAGCACCGTACTATTATGAGTACAATGATCCAGAAGGTTCAGTCCGCCAAGAGCGGACTGAGTGAAGCTTGCGCTAGCCTCCAAACGGGCTTCGAGGTAAGTAAAAATATGTAAAAATATAACCACATAGACAGTAGCCCCTGATGCTCTGTTTGGCGTTCGGAAAGAAAAGCCGAATAGAGGATCTAGTAAATTTCGCAGGAGTCTAACAATAAAGAGTCAATATGCGTGTGCAGGCTTCGTTGCTATCCACCGCCGCACTGACTGCGGAGGTGGGTGTCCTGAAACAGGATCTCAAGCGGACCAAGCAAGAGCTCGGCCTTGCCAAGCGGCAGCTCCAGGAAAAAGAAGGTAGGAAATACCTTACAGAAAAAGTGCCTATAGAGAGGCGTGATTGCAAAAAATAACAGGATTCCACTGCTTATTATAGGGGCCACGACTGAGGTGGCGACCCTCAAGCAGGCGCTGTCTGAGGCCGAAAAGAAAACGGCCGCGGAGCGCACCGAGCGAGAGAAACTTGGGGCTCGGGTCGGTGAGGTGCAGCAAGAGCTTCAGGCTCTCATGAAAAAACATGAGAGTTTGGAGCTTGAGTCAAAGACCCAAGCGTCCGAGCTCACGGCGGCCCTTGAGACTGCCAAGTCTGCCAAGGCTGAAGCCCAAAAGGCCCTCCAAGAGTTGGAGGAGATTAAGAAGATAGCAGCGGGTAAGGCATTCTTTATGCAAAGCAGAAATATAAAAGTAAACTACTTGTTACTTACCCAAATCCGGAGTTCTCCAGGGGCATTCGCAGATCTTCCCCGCAGCGTATCCGACGCCGCCGCATTCTATCGAGCTGAAGAGGGCAGCTCGACGGAGAAGGTGTTCTAGTCTCAGTATGCTGAGGCCGGACACCCTGTGCCCTTGAGCGACCAGCTAAAATAGTTGGTCGAGCTCCACAAGGCGGCCGAACAGGCCATGAAGGGCTTCATAGTTCGGCTGTGGCCCGGAGAGACCCTGCCTGGGAGCTACTTCGGGATGGTGCGGCGGCTGGTGGAGGCCTGTCCAAGGCTCGAGGTCATCAAGCGCTCCGTCTGCATCGAAGGTGCCCGTCAGGCCCTTGCCCGTGCAAAGGTGCACTGGGGTAAGCTGGACGGTGAGAAGCTTGTGAAGGACGGGCCACCGCTGGGGAAGGAGCATCGCAAGCCCGAGAACTATTACAAGGATGTTCTTGCGGGTGCCCGCCTTGTGGCGGATGAATGTACCAAGGATGTAATTTTTGAATAAACTCGCTCATTTTTATCCTGTGCGCTGAAAACTTGTTCATAGGCGCTTAAGCAATTCTTGTTGAATTTAAAATATTATTTTCTGTGCGGCCGTTTCTCAAAAAATTGAGAGATGGCCAGTCGTCGGCTTCTGCCCCCATGCCACTAGTACTGGGGTGTTCGGGATAAACCTGAGCGCTCTTTTTCCCATTGTTGGGTCCTTCAAGGGAGGCGCTCAGCACAACGAACCAGGCAATCGGACTATAATGCTTGAACACTCTCACTTAGCCATAGAACTTTATAATTTTAAATTTCGGCGCAGCCCCTAGTTCGGAAGACCGAGTTCGGGGCGCTATCCACGCCTTGGCCGGACAAATCCGGCTCCTCGCTCGAAGCAGCATAAGTCTTTAGGGACTCGAAAAAACCTCTCGAACAGCGACCGGTCTCTCGCCTCATCATGACAGTCAGTTTTAGCTTTCTCCACTGAGGTGCTTAACCCAGCTCAACCGGGGCACAATCGCAGTGGTTCTCCTAGTGCTACCTTAGCCGATATAGCGCAACGTAAGGCACCAAAACATAGGAGCCGGGCAAACCCAACTATTGACCCAAATCATGATTCGGAGCCGATGCATATAGTGCTATAAGTTCGGGGTGCCGCACTTGTGAAAGTGTACGGACTTCTCACACCATATTAAAGGGTACTGAAGCCCCTGGCGTACTTGTCGTACCACAGTGTACGGGTGCAACATGTCATTAATGAACATATATAAAAAGAGAGTAATGCAAAAATAGACAAAAGCTATGCATTGTTTATATAAAGGCTATTTATCAAAGCCGAACGATACAAATAGTGCGGTAAGCAAAAGATATTGGACTATTCAGTATGTCCTGACCGGGGGCAGGCCGCGGAATTGTATTTAAAACAGGTATACCGCTCATAACAGAGACCACCTGGGAGTTCCATAGTGCGGCATGGCTTGCCTGCCTCCCTGGATCTTGCATCGTTTGTGCGGCAGTCGAATTGCTGAACAGGTCGTCCGAAGTATGGAGTCCTGAAGGTAAGAAAAAATTAAAAAGAGAATCCGGCAGCCCCTAGTACGTTTTAAGCCGTATTCTGGGCGTGCCGTTATTGTGCCCCTTCCCCTGTGCCCATGGTATTTCAAGGGCGTAGTTATGTACGCGACGTACTGGTTTCGCTATGTCGCGATAGCTGGGGTTGGGGCCGCATTGATATGCTTGCTCAGAGTGTGCCAGGCGGTCCTGCTGTGGGTTACTCCGGGCGCGCTTGGCAGTGTCTGGCTTTTTAATGGCCGGACTGGAGAATTGCCTGAGAAGGCTACTTCGTACCTCTGCTGCAAGAGCCGCCGTATGCTCCTCTGTACGGAGGGAGCGTTCGGTGTTTCCGTTGACCATAATTACTCCTTGAGGGCCTGGCATCTTGAGCTTGAGATATGCGTAGTGCGGCACCGCATTGAACTTTGCAAATGCGGTTCGTCCGAGCAGGGCGTGATAGCCACTGCGAAACGGGACTATATCGAAGATTAACTCTTCGCTTCGGAAATTGTCCGGGGATCCGAAGACCACGTCAAGTGTTACTGAGCCTGTACAGTTGGCTTCTACACCTGGTATAACGCCTTTAAAGGTCGTTCTTGTGGGCTTAATCCTTGAGGGATCTATGCCCATTTTCCGCATTGTATCCTGATAAAGCAGGTTCAGGCTACTACCGCCGTCCATGAGGACTCTTGTGAGATGAAATCCATCGATGATTGGGTCGAGAACCAATGCGGCGAAGCCGCCATGACGGATGCTAGTGGGATGGTCCTTCGATTAAAAGTGATCGGGCAGGAGGACCATGGGTTGAACTTTGGGGCGACTGGCGCGTATACGTCCCGTAGCGCACGCTTCCGCTCCCGCTTGGGAATGTGGGTTGCGTATATCATGTTCACCGTCCGCACTTTTGGGGGAAAGCCCTTCTGTCCATTGTTGTTCGGCGGCTTGGGCTCCTCGTCGTCGCTGTGCAGCCCCTTGTCTCTGTTTTTGGCCCTTAACTTGCCTGCCTGCTTGAACACCCAACAATCCCTGTTAGTGTGATTGGCTGGCCTTTCGGGGGTGCCATGTATCTGGAACAAGGGATCGAGTATTCGGTCCAAACTGGACGGGCCGTGAGTATTCTTTTTGAATGGCTTTTTCCGCTGACCGGATTTATAGCCTTTGAATCCGGCATTGACTGCCGTGTCTTCATTGCTGTCGCTGTTAACGCGGCGTTTTTGCTTATTCCGATGTGTCCTGCCACTTTTGTCCTTGGTATCCGAATTACCAGGGTTCTTTGATAAGTTGTTACTGCGAGCTAGCCAGCTATCTTCTCCCGCGCAAAAGCGGGTCATGAGTGTCGTGAGGGCTGCCATGGATTTCGGCTTTTCCTGTCCCAGGTGCCGGGAAAGCCACTCGTCGCGGATGTTATGCTTGAAGGCTGCTAGGTCCTCTGCGTCCGGACAATCGACTATTTGGTTTTTCTTTGTTAGGAACCATGTCCAGAATTGTCTGGCCGATTCCTCTGGCTGCTGAATTATGTGGCTTAAGTCGTTGGCATCCGGCGGTTGCACATAAGTGCCCTGGAAGTTGTCGAGGAATGCGGCTTCCAGGTCCTCCCAAGAACCGATTGAGTCTGCTGGCAAGCTGTTAAGCCAATGCCGGGCCAGTCCTTTAAGTTTGAGCGGGAGGTATTTGATGGCGTGTAGATCATCGCCGCATGCCATGTGGATGTGAAGGAGATAATCCTCGATCCATACCGCCGGGTCTGTTGTGCCATCGTATGATTCGATGTTTATAGGTTTGAAACCCTCTGGGATTTTATGATCCATTACTTCATTCGTGAAGCATAGCAGGTGTGCGGCGCCTCTGTACTGGGCTATATCACGACGTAGCTCGGAAGCGCTATGTCTGTTGTGTTCGGCCCGGCCGGATTTGTTGTATCCGGAGTGAAGATCATTGTCACATGCCGTAGGGTGACTGCACGATCCGTAGATCGGTCTTGTTTGTCTTGTCTTATCCTCCAGTATGTCTCGTAGGTCGGGCGCATTTTCCCGTGCCTTAGTTGAGCAGCGTCGGGGCATGGCTTGGGTGGAGGGCCGAGGGGCCTCTCTGTCGCGGCCGCGAGGTGGCCGGTCTGCCATGTCATGCGCTGGTGATGTAGGTGCTTCCTCCTCTGATCGGGGTAGCGGCCTGCGCTTTGGGTAACTCTTGGAGGGGCGTTCGAGTTCATACTCTTCGGCCGTAAGGACTTCAGTCCATCTGTCAGCTAGCAAATCTTGGGCAGCTTTAAGTTGTTGCTGCTTTTTCTTGAGGCTGCTTGCCTTGGCTAAAAGCCTGCGTTTAAAACGCTCTTGTTCGGCGGGGTCTGATGGTATGACGAATTTGTCTTCATCGAGGCTTGCCTCGTCTTCGGAGGGAGGCGTATAGTTATCATCCTCGACCTCTCGGTCTGCCGCTCTCTCATGAGGGCTGGCTTCTCCATCTTCCTGTGTCGAATCTTGCTGAGGTGGGTGTTCTTCGGCGTTATCCGGGGTAGTATTATCTCCCGTGCCGGAATCACCGTTTTTGCTTTGGCTGGATTTAGAGCGGCGCCGTTGACGCCGGCGCTTTGGCTGTTTCTTGGGGGCGTCATCCCCCACTGTTCCATCGCCATCTCCATCTTTTGGAGTATCTACCATATATATGTCATATGACGAGCTGGCCTTCCAGCGCCCTACAGGTGCTGGTTCCTGTTCGTCTCCTACATCGTCGTCCATGCCGTCGATATCTTCGGAGCTGAAGTCAAGCATGTCGGTTAGATCATCGACAGTGGCTACAAAGTGGGTGGTGGGTGGGCTTTGAATTTCCTTATCATCCATATCCCACCCTCGCTGACCGTAGTCCGGCCAGGGCTCTCTGATAAACAGAGAGACTTAAGAGAGTTCAGGATGTCGCCAAAAGGCGAATGCTGAAAGATGTCTGCGGTGGTGAACTCCATTATCGGCGCCCAATCGGATTCGATTGGCAGGGGCGCGGGGGGTTCGGAGTCCGGGGAGGAGTCCGGATCCTCGGAGTCACGGGCCATGCGGAGTGCGGGGCTGGAGTTCGGCTTGATCGCCTCTGAGATCGCAGCCCGTGAGGCAGCGTCTAACCGCTGATCCTCGATCGGCGCAGTATGCTCCGAATCAATGGTCGAAACCGATGCGTATGCGGCCTCCAAGGCGCTGTTCGGCGGCAGAGCTATATCATGCCCATCGAGACAGTGCGGCGTGCTTGGCTGTGACTCGAATCCGTCGAATATCAAGTCCCCGTGAATGTCAGCCGTGTAGTTTAGGCTTCCAAACCTGACCTGATGGCCAGGGGCGTAGCTTTCGATCTGCTCCAGGTGGCCGAGTGAATTAGCCCGCAGAGCGAAGTCGCCGAAGACGAAGATCTGTCCGGGGAGAAAAGTTTCACCTTGGACCGTATCGTCGTTGATGATCAAAGGAGCCATCGGGCCTAAAGGCAACGACACAGAGGAACCCTCAATGAAAGCACCAATGTCGGTGTCAAAATCGGCGGATCTCGGGTAGGGGGTCCCGAACTGTGCGTCAAGGCCGGATGGTAATAGGAGACAACGGACACGATGTTTTTTACCCAGGTTCGGGCCCTCTCGATGGAGGTAATACCCTACTCCTGCTTGATTAATATTGATGATATGGGTAGTACAAGAGTAGATCTACCACAAGATCAAGGAGGCTAAACCCTAGAAGCTAGCCTATGGTATGATTCTTGTGTATGGAGTTGATTGCCTACGGACTACAACCCTCCGGTTATATAGACACCGGATAGGGTTAGGGTTACATAAAGCCGGTTACAATGGTAGGAGATCTTGAATATCCGCATTGCCAAGCTTGCCTTCCACGCCAAGGAAAGTCCCATCCGGACATGGGACGAAGTCTTCAATCTTGTATCTTCATAGTCCAGGAGTCCGGCTGAAGGTATAGTCTTCAATCTTGTATCTTCAATCTTGTATCTTCACATGCCTTCATAATTCTGTTGATGCCATTTCCAGTTTTCTGCTAAGTCTGAATCTGTTAACGAAACTTGCTATTTACATGGGTGCCATCATATCTTCTTATCCATTTTGGCTTAAGGTCAGTAAGGGACTTTTGTTCTATGCTTTGAGTAGATTCATGCCATGCCTTTGTTTGCTATGTCATGTTCCTGTACCATGTTGTTAGCTTGCTCTAAACATGTCTTCCTGATGTGAATTCCTGGCATGTTGTCATTTTCACTAAGTCTGTGATGCTGATATCTTTTGCATTTTTGCCATGCTTGTTTGAACCTGCTCTTGTGTGATTTAGCCGTAGCTCAGTGTTCATCTTTTGTCAAGCATCTTGAGTAGATCACATCCATGTGCCTTGTTGCTATGTTAGAGTGCAGTAGCTTAGTTTCTTATTGCATTCTAGATGGCATCATGCTGTTAATCGCAGAATTGTGCCATTCTTGTTTTGCTTGCCATTTGCAAACCGTGCATCCGATTCCGGTGATATTTATATCAATTTCGACCGAAATCAACTCATATTTCCAGAGGTTGTTTGCCAAGTTGATGCCCTGAATAATATTTTCCTTCTGGAGCACGCATATGCATTGCATATTACATCCCGCATATCATGCCATGTTTTGCATCATGTTGCTTGCGCATTGCCCTGCGGTTGATTGTGGGTTCCTTTGCTTGTGTTCTTGACTTGGGTAGAACCGGGAGACAAGTTCGTGATCGAGGAACCTGTTGAGTATGCTTACGAGGATCAAGCTTTCGTCAACTCGGAGAACTTTGCAGGCTAGATGACCATACCCTCGAAATCACTTCTATCTTTGCTTGCTAGTTGTTCGCTCTTTTGCTATGCCTCGATATCTACCACTTGCTATATCATGCCTCCCATATTGCCATGTCAAGCCTCTAACCCACATTTCCTAGCAAACTGTTGTTTGGCTATGTTACCACTTTGCTCAGCCCCTCTTATAACGTTGCTAGTTTCAGGTGAATATGGAGTTTGTTCCATGTTGGAATATGGTTATTGTTGGGATATCACAATATCTCTTATTTAATTAATGCATCTATATACTTGGTAAAGGGTGGAAGGCTCGGCCTTATGCCTGGTGTTTTGTTCCACTCTTGCCGCCCTAGTTTCCGTCATACCGGTGTTATGTTCCTTGATTTTGCGTTCCTTACGCGGTTGGGTTATAATGGGAACCCCTTGACAGTTCGCTTTGAAAAAAACTCCTCCAGCAAGGCCCAACCTTGGTTTTACCATTTGCCACCTAAGCCTTTTTCCCTTTGGTTCTGCAGACTCAAGGGTCATCTTTATTTTAAACCCTGGGGCCAGTGCTCCTCTGAGTGTTGGTCCAAACTAGAGCACCATGCAGGGCCGTCCCCTAGCAACTTGGGTTACGTTGGCTCCTGTACGCTTAGCTTATCCGGTGTGCCCTGAGAACGAGATATGTGCACCTCCTATCGGGATTTGTTGGCACATCGGGTGGTCTTGCTGGTCTTGTTTTACCATTGTCGAAATGTCTTGTAACCAGGATTCCGAGTCTGATTGGGTCTTCCTGGGAGAAGGAATATCCTTCGTTGACCGTGAGAGCTTGTGATGGGCTAAGTTGGGACACCCCTATAGGGTTTTGAACTTTCGAAAGCCATGCCCGCGGTTATCGGCAGATGAGAATTTGCTAATATCCAGTTGTAGAAAACTTGACACTTAAATTAATTAAAATACATCAACCGCGCGTGTAGCCGTGATGGTCTCTTTTCGGCGGAGTCCGGGAAGAGAACACGGTCTCGTGTTATGCTTGAACGTAAGTAGTTTCAGGATCACTTCTTGATCACTTCTAGTTCACGACCGTGCTTTGCTCCTCTTCTCGCTCTCATTTGTGTAAGTTAGCCACCAAATATGCTAGTGCTTGCTGCAGCTCCACCTCACTACCTTTTCCTACCAATAAGCTTAAATAGTCATGATCACGCGGGTGTGGGATTGCTGGGTCCTCGTGACTCACAGATTACTTCCAAAACTAGATGCAGGTGCTGATGATGCCAGTGCAGGGGACACGACCGAACTCAAGTGGAAGTTCAACGAGGATTCGAGACGTTACTATGTTTCCTTTCCGGATGATCAGTAGAGGAGCCCAGTTGGGGCGATCGGGGATCTTTTGCTTTAGGGGTTGTCTTTTTTTTCCGTAGTCGGACCTTGATTGTATCTGGATGATGTAATGCTATATTTATGTTTTGTGTGAAGTGGCGATTGTAAGTCAACTCTTTATCCCTTTCTTATTCAGTACATGGGATGTGTATAGATTACCCCTCTTGCGACATGCCTACTATGCGGTTATGCTTCTAAGTCATGCTCCGACGCGTGGGAGATATAGCCGCATCGTGGGTGTTACAAGTTGGTATCGTAGCCTTCCCTGACTTAGGATCCACCTGCTTGATCGAATCGCTGACGTTGTTGAGTCTAGAACAAAATGTTTTGAGTCTTAGGACTATATATATAGGAGACTAGGATTATTTTTACTCCTCAGTCCCTTCGTCACTCTGGTGAGGCTTCCTAACATAGAGTTTTGACTCTTCTCTTCTCAAATTTGACTAAAAAAATTAGGATCACGCGGGTATCTTGGAATCATTCAGATGGTTTTGTGACAAGAACATTGTTCTTGGTGCCTCCTGACATTTAGTGGCATGGCAGTGTCCCGGGGAGTTGAGCTCCGAGGTGTTGTCGTCACAATTTTATCGTTGCAGTTCTGGAATACCTGAGTTCGCCGACATCGAAAATCTCTTTTATGAAGTTGTTGGTGAGATAACCTTGACGCCACCCAGTACTGGGGCGGGAGTTTCGGAGTATTGCCATAACTCGTATAACGGATGCTTTTCGAAGGTTGAGGTAAATGATTTCCGAAGGTTTCTTGGTTATGTGTTCAAGGATGGATACAGCTGGATGTAGGATTTGCTAGTTTTGGGTGAGATATTATGCTTCCCCTGTAAACCCAACACCTGATTGCATAACCAGAAAGTTTCGAGAGTTTTATAGGTGGGAATTCAAGTAGCTCCTAGAAATATCTTTCCAAGAGACACATGATACGATATGGGATCTGTCATATGTTTGTTCCGGCTTATTTTGCAAGTCAATCCTTTGTTTTGTTTTGAGTTGTGGTATTCGAGTTGCTTCAATGTCAAGTGTTGATTCCATACCTTTCCTAAGCGGTGTTCTCATATTTCTATGTGAGTACTAATCCTTCATGATAATCAAGATTGTCATGTCAATCCTTTTCAACCGGCGTGCTTCTCGTCAAGTGGATCCGATCATTTCAACATTTGGAAGATCCAATCTTAGTTTTCGTCAACGATGTTTGTTTCATCCGTCTCCAAGTTGTCTTTGTTTTCCCGCCCACCCACCCTTTTTCTTCAAGGACTCAGATGTCTGATTCAAGTATCCATTTTATTCATGTGAAGTCTTTTCATTCTTTTCCGTCAATATTCTTACCCGGTGATTCTCAGGAAGATTCTAATGGAGCTTCAAGTTCATCATTCTTCGTTCTTTTCCTTCTCTGGTGGTTCCAACTCAAGCCTTTCAGGGTTGATCGTATTCTTTTCCTCGTTTCAAATGCTTTTCCATGCCGTTGCACCTCTTAATTTTTTTTCACTTCTCGCTATTCATTTGTTCGGGAGTGCTGAAGATATCTCAAAAGGCTCGTCTTTTCATTCAAGATCCGTTCAACAAATTTCGAGGTTGTTATCTCATTCAAGCCATTTAATTGAACCGATGCAATCTCTCTTTTCAAGCAATCCTTCAACGGTGTTTCTTTTGAGTGGGCCCTAACCCATAGGTCTTTTCCCAGGATCTTACCTGACTATTCTAATCTTCCCGGAGTTACTCTCAAATTATTTTCCAAGTTTGATGTAAGTATGAACTGTCATCAGTCAAATGTCTTTCACCAAAATCTTTCAAATTCTTTCGTTGTCGGTTCAACCTTTATATTCTTCATTATTCCGGAGTGTCTCAACGATTCATGGTGGTGTTTCTCGTCGTCATTCTCAGATTTTGAAGACCGAAGAAGAGTTTTTTCCTCCAAATCTTATCCGTTTCTCTCAAAGATTCGTGGTTGTAGCTTGTTGCCATCCTCTCATAATTGTTTTCGATTGTGAGAATTCTTTTAAACCATCCGGAGCAATTTAGGAGTATTTTCTGTTTGATTCTCTTAAGGCCATCATTTCAGATTTATTCATTCTCAGCTTTCAGCCCTCGTTCTCCAAATCTTACCGGAGCATCGCTCAAATATCCTCTAATCATCTCGTGATCTATTCGTTCTCATGTATCTAAATTCCTTCAAGTATCTTCATTCGTTTTTCAATTCTTCCCGGTGAATTCATGCTTTTGCTATTTCATGTTCAATTCTTACGGTGGTTCTTCCAAGATTCTTCTTCCTTCGTTTATCATAGCAATGCATTCGTGCTTTCCAAATTATACCGGTGGATCATTGAAGACCTTCTCAAGTTGCGCTATATCTATCTTCATCCTTGCTATGAGAATAAGTAGTGTGCCAAATCCATTGCTTGTCATGAATTTAATTTGGTGAAGGATACACATAACATAATTCTTATTCTTGCTTCATCCAAGCAATGGATTCATCTTCCAGAGTTTGTTCATGATGAATAAATTCTCGGTTTCAATTGTTTCATCTTTCCTTTCCGTAGTTCCAAGTTGTCCGTTTTATCTCATAGCAAAGCTTCATCTAAATCATTGCAAGGATTCACCTTATGTTTTCAACTTCTCTTTCTTTTTATCATCATTTTGTTACCGGAGTTCTTCATGGAGGCTCTACATGATGGTTCACCAAGGATTTAATCCCTTCTCGAAGTGTTAATCGAGATTCTTTTCAGAGGAGTTCAAGTATTCTTCATCTTGCATTCTGAAGTGCAATTCTTTCTACCTTATGTCTTGAGATGGTGTTATGTCATTCTTTTTAATTTCCCTTTGTGTTTCATGATTCACAAGTTGTCCGGAATGACATATTTTAAACCCATCATTTTTCAATTCGTTCTTGAGATCCTTTGCAACCAATCAATCTCTTCATTGGAGTCATCTTGGGTTATATTTCACCTAAAGCTTTCCGTAAGGATTGTTGCTATTAATGGTGCTTGTAAATGATCCAAGTTCTTCATTTATCCTACCGATGAGATAAGTTTCTCGTCTCCTTGTTCATATCAATCCAAATCCATTGTTTCCATTAGTGGCAGAATTTCACCTCATAATTTTGGGATGTTTTCCATAAGCCCACATCAAGCTTGTCCTTTTCGTTGTTGGTTTTCCAACAAATCCGTTCGAGCCTTCTCCTAAAGATGATTTTTCAAGCTCAGTTGAGGTACAAGATGTTGTTTTCTTCTCCATTCTTTCATTCCAATGATCTATCTTCTATTCTTGCTTCCGGGGGCGTTGTGTTGTTGCTCTCTTCTCTCATCATCTCGAATGGTGAGGATCGTGTTCTTTTCGTGCTGATCCATTTAACTGGAGTGTTGTGTCCTTTGCTTCAAGTTCTTTTCATCTTATCAAGTCTTGCATCTCTTTTCAACCGGAGTGTTGTCCGAATTTGTTCTTCCTTGTTCCTCTTTCCTAACAGAGTGCTTTCAACTTCGATCATCTCCGTTGTATTATTTCTTTCAAGTTGTTCAACCTTTCAGGGTTGTTTGGTTTCACTCGTTTGTCAAAGAAGAAACTTAGTTTTACCTCTCCTCTTCCTCTTCCTCTTCTGTTTTCCCTCCGGTGCTATCCTAGATCTCGGGACGAGATCCTCTCGTAGTGGTGGAGTGTTCTAACACCCCGGATACAATTTCCATATTTGTAAGTCTGACTCTTGCCTTTTTCGGAGGTGAGATAGGATATTTCTTCGTGGTTGGGTTTTGTTTTCGTTTTGCATTTTGTCCATGTCATGCATTTCATATCATGTCATCATGTGCATCACATTTGCATACGTGTTCGTCTCATGCATCCGAGCAGTTTCCCCGTTGTCCGTTTCTCAATCTGACACTCCCTCTTTGCACCCGGCGCACCCCTTTTGCTTCTTTTCATGAATGGATGTTAATAATTCTTGGAATGGACCGAGATTTGCCAAGCGGCCTTGGTACACCACCGATAGACCGCCTCTCAAATTTCATGCCATTTGGAGTCCGTTTGATACTCCAACGGTTAACCGGGGAACCGCAAAGGCCTCATCTGTGTTGCAGCCCAACACCCCTCCAAAGCGGCCCAATAACCCATCCAGACCCCCTCCATCCTCTCGGCCATTCGATCACGATCGCGTGGCCAGAAACCACACTGCATTTGGACTGTCCTAGCTCCCTCTACCTATAAATATGTGCCTCCCCCCGAAATTTCGCGGTGCAAACCCTAGATCTTCCTCTTCCGCGCGCCGGACATGTCCACTCCGCCGTCGGACATGTCTGCCTCCGCCCCCTCGCCCAATCGTAGCGCACCACCTGTCGCCGCCTCCTCCCACCACCGCTCGGCCCGCCAAGCCCATCGCGGGCCCGCACGGGCCCGACCGCGCCCGCCGCCGTGCCCCACGGGCCCGAGCGCCCCAACGCCGCCTGCGTGCATCACCGACCGTGCCCGCTCGCCGGGATCGCCGCTCGCCGTCATCGGAATCACCGTCCGCGCCTCCAGCCGCCGACAGCGCCGTCCCCGCCGCCCGGTGACCCGTGCCGCCGCCTCCTTTCTCCGCCCCGCGCTGCAAGGGCCTCTCGCGTCCCTGCTCGACGCGCGCAGCCGCCATGGCACTCGGGCTGCGGCAGGAGCTCGCGCCACCACCGCCGGCCTCCTCTGGCCGATCCAAGCCCTGGCGACCTGCGCCAGCGGTTACCCGCGCCGCCTCCTCGCTGGAGGTGCCCCTCCGTCGACGCCTACCCCGGATCCAGGCGGGATCCGTCCTGATCCGTCCCCTCGCTGCCGCTCGCGTGTTCACTGGAGTTGCACTGACGCCGGTCGTCGCCGGCCCGACCTCGCCCAACCGCCGGGACGGCCCGTCTCGGATGCTCTGACCTATCCAAGCTAAACGCGCGACTGCACCGCACCGTCCCGAACCATGAGATCCAGCTTTTCCCCGAGGTCCAAATTTTGACTAAGTCCCTGAAGTTTCCAATATCATGTGTGCATCTTGTCATGTCCATAACTTGTTGCATACTGCTCCGTTTCATGCGCATAATATATTGAAATGTTCATCATGACGTGCTCTTCATTTTCTTCCATTGTGACATGCTTTTTTGAATCCATCTTGATGCCCAAATTGTTGATTCAAGAGTGCTATAAAATGGTAGGTGCTGAGTATTAACAGAGTATGAGAATTTGTCATTTTTGTTACATTTATTGTGTGCTTCATATGGGCATGAGCTCTACATGTGTTTTGGGCTATGCCATGCCATCTTTACAGGGGTGTATGCCATGTATTTTTGTGATCTTTGTGGTGACTAGCACAAGCATGCAAAGTAGCTCTCGTGATATTGCTGATTTCAGAGACTTAGAATTTCACTAAGTCTTTTCCCTGCTGTTATTTTTTATGCCATGTATTCATGTTGCTATAGTGAGAGCCATGCTTCTTTTGAGTACGTTCAGTAAGGATGATTTGGGCATATGGTCATGCTCTAGCCATTCATGTCCCTGTTTGCATTTATGGAGTGCCCTAGCATGACTCAATCTTGTTCTACTTTTCCTATAAAATGTTCCTGGAAGATTGTTTACGTGTTAATCAATTTTGCCAAGGTTGTTGTAGTTGATCCATGCATGCTATGAGATTGTTCTTGCCATGGTTAGTTTCTTGATCATGTCTTCTTGCTAGTAGTATGCTTATCTTTTCATGCAATTCCTTATGGTGAGTGAATCGAGCTCCCAAACATGCCTTCATAATTCTGTTGATGCCATGTCCAGTTTTCTGCTAAGTCTGAATCTGTTAACGAAACTTGCTATGTTTACATGGGTGCCATCATATCTTCTGATCCTTCTTGACTTATGGTCAGTAAGGGACTTTTGTTCTATGCTTTGAGTAGATTCATGCCATGCCTTTGTTTGCTATGTCCTATTCCTGTAACATGTTGTTAGCTTGCTCTAAACATGTCTTCCTGATGTTAATTCCTGGCATGTTATTTTCACCAAGTCTGTGATGCTGATATCTTTTGCATTTTTGCCATGCTTGTTTGAACCTGCTCTTGTGTGATTTAGCCGTAGCTCAGTGTTCATCTTTTGTCAAGCATCTTGAGTAGATCACTGCCATGTGCCTTGTTGCTTTGTTAGAGTGCAGTAGCTTAGTTTCTTGTTGCATTCTTGATGGCATCGTGCTGTTAATCGCAGAATTGTGCCATTCTTGTTTTGCTTGCCATTTGCAAACCGTGCATCCGATTCCGGTGATCTTTATATCGATTTCGACTGAAATCAACTCATCTTTCCAGCGGAACACTTGGTTTGCCAAGTTGATGCCTTGAACAATCATTTCCTTCCGGAGCACGCATATGCATTGCATATTACATCCCACATATCATGCCATGTTTTGCATCATGTTGCTTGCGCATTGCCCCGTGGTTGATTGTGGGTTCCTCTGCTTGTGTTCCTGCCTTGGGTAGAACCGAGAGAGGAGTTCGGGATTGAGGAACCCATTGAGTATGCTTACGAGGATGAAGCTTTCGTCAACTCGGAGAACTTTGCAGGCAAGATGACCATACCCTCGAAATCACTTCTATCTTTGCTTGCTAGTTGTTCGCTCTTTTGCTATGCCCCGATACCTACCACTTGCTATATCATGCCTCCCATATTGCCATGTCAAGCCTCTAACCCACCTTTCCTAGCAAACCGTTGTTTGGCTACATTACCGCTTTGCTCAGCCCCTCTTATAGCGTTGCTAGTTGCAGGTGAAGATGGAGTTTGTTCCATGTCGGAACATGGTTATTGTTGGGATATCACAATATATCTTATTTGATTAATGCATATATATACTTGGTAAAGGGTGGAAGGCTCGGCCTTATGCCTGGTGTTTTGTTCCACTCTTGCCGCCCTAGTTTCCGTCATACCGGTGTTATGTTCCTTGATTTTGCGTTCCTTACGCGGTTGGGTTATAATGGGAACCCCTTGACCGTTCGCTTTGAATAAAACTCCTCCAGCAAGGCCCAACCTTGGTTTTACCATTTGCCACCTAAGCCTTTTTCCCTTGGGTTCTGCATACTCAAGGGTCATCTTTATTTGAAACCCCCGGGCCAGTGCTCCTCTGAGTGTTGGTCCAAACTAGAGCACCGTGCAGGGCTGTCCCTTGGCAACTTGGGTTACGTTGGCTCCTGTACGCTTAGCTTATCCGGTGTGCCCTGAGAATGAGATATGTGCACCTCCTATTGGGATTTGTCGGCATAGCGGGTGGTCTTGCTGGTCTTGTTTTACCATTGTCGAAATGTCTTGTAACTGGGATTCCGAGTCTGATCGGGTCTTCCTGGGAGAAGGAATATCCTTCGTTGACCATGAGAGCTTGTGATGGGCTAAGTTGGGACACCCCTGCAGGGTTTTGAACTTTCGAAAGTCGTCCCCGCGGTTATGGGCAGAGGGGAATTTGTTAATATCCGGTTGTAGAAAACTTGACACTTAAATTAATTAAAATACATCAACCACGTGTGTAGCCGTGATGGTCTCTTTTCGGAGGAGTCCGGGAAGAGAACACGGTCTCGTGTTATGCTTGAACGTAAGTAGTTTTAGGATCACTTGTAGTTCAAGACCGTGCTTTGCTCCTCTTCTCACTCTCATTTGCGTATGATAGCCACCATATATGCTAGTGTTTTCTGCAGCTCCACCTCACTACCTTTTCCTACCCATAAGCTTAAATAGTCTTGATCTCACGGGTGTGGGATTGCTGAGTCCTCGTGACTCACAGATTACTTCCAAAACCAGATGCAGGTGCCGATGATGCCAGTGCAGGGGACACGACCGAACTCAAGTGGGAGTTCGACGAGGATTTAGGACGTTACTATGTTTCCTTTCCGGACGATCTATAGAGGAGCCCAGTTGGGGCGATCGGGGATGTTTTGCATTAGGGGTTGTCTTTCTTCATTTGGTTCCGCAGTCGGACCTTGATTGTATCTGGATGACGTAATGCTATATTTATGTATTGTGTGAAGTGGCAATTGTAAGCCAACTCTTTATCCCTTTCTTATTCAGTACATGGGATGTGTAAAGATTACCCCTCTTGCGACATGCCTACCATGTGGTTATGCCTCTAAGTCATGCTCTGACGCGTGGGTGTTACAAGTTGGTATCAGAGCCTTCCCCCCTTAGGAGCCCCCTGCTTGATCGAATCCCTGGCATTGTTGAGTCTAGAACAAAATGTTTTGGGTCTTAGGATTATATATATCGAAGAGTAGGATTCTTTTTACTCTCAGTCCCTTCATCGCTCTGGTGAGGCTTCCTGACGTAGAGTTTTGACTCTTCTCTTCTCAAATTTCACTAAGTTTTTTTAGGATGATGTGGGTATCTTGGAATAGTTCCGATGGTTTTGTGATGAGAACATTGTTCTTCGTGCCTCCTGACATTTAGGGGTGTGGCAGTGTCCCGGGGAGTTGAGCTCCGAGGTGTTGTCGTCACAATTTTATCGTTGCAGTTCAGGAATACCTGAGTTCGCCGACATCGAAAATCTCTTTTATGCAGTTGTTGGTGAGATAACCTCGACGCCACCCAGTACTGGGGCGGGAGTTTGGGAGTATTGCCATAACTCGTATAACGTATGCTTTTCGAAGGTTGAGGTAAATGATTTCCAAAGGTTTCTGGTTATGTGTTGAAGGATGGATATAGTTGGATGTAGGATTTGCTAGTTTTGGGTGAGATATTATGCTTCCCCTGTACCCCCAACACCTGATTGCATAACCAGAAAGTTTCGGGAGTTTTATAGGTGGGAATTCATGTAGCTCCTAGAAATATCTTTCCAACAGACACATGATACGATATGGGATCTTTCATATGTTTGTTCCAGCTTATTTTGCAAGTCAATCCTTTGTTCTGTTTTGAGTTGTGGTATTCGAGTTGCTTCAATGTCAAGTGTTGATTCCATACCTTTCCTAGGTGGTGTTCTCATATTTCTATGTGAGTACTAATCCTTCATGATAATCAAGATTGTCATGTCAATCCTTTTCAACCGGCGCGCTTCTCGTCAAGTGGATCCGATCATTTCAACATTTGCAAGATCGAATCTCAGTTTTCGTCAATGGTGTTTGTTTCATCCGTCTCCAAGATGTCTTTGTTTTCCCGCCCACCCACCCTTTTTCTTCAAGGACTCAGATTTCTGATTTAAGTATCCATTTTATTCATGTGAAGTCTCCCCATTCTTTTCCGTCAATATTCTTACCTAGTGATTCTTAGGAAGATTCTAATGGAGCTTCAAGTTCATCATTCTTCGTTCTTTTCCTTCTCCGATGGTTCCAACTCAAGCCTTTCAGGGTTGATCGTATCCTTTTCCTCGTTTCAAATGCTTTTCCATGCCGTTGCACCTCTTAATTTATTTTTCACCTCTCGCTATTCATTTGTTTGGGACTGCTGAAGATATCTCAGAAGGCTCGTCTTTTCATTCAAGATGCGTTCAACCTATTTCGAGGTTGTTATCTCATTCAAGCCATTTATTCAACCGGTGCAATCTCTCTTTTCAAGCAATCCTTCAATGGTGTTTCTTTTGAGTGGGCCCTAACCCACAGGTCTTTTCCCAGGATCTTACCTAACTCTTCTAATCTTCCCGAAGTTACTCTCAAATTATTTTCCAAGTTTGATGTAAGTATGAACTCTCATCAGTCAAATGTCTTTCACCAAAATCTTTCAAATTCTTTCGTTGTTGATTCAACCTTTATATTCTTCATTATTCCGGAGTGTCTCAATGATTCATGGTGGTATTTCTCATCGTCATTCTCAGATTTTGAAGACCGAAGAAGAGTTTTTTCCTCCAAATCTTATCTGTTTCTCTCAAAGATTCGTGGTTCTAGCTTGTTGCCATCCTCTCATAATTGTTTTCGATTGTGAGAATTCTTTTCAACCATCCGGAGCAATTCAGGAGTCTTTTTTGTTTGATTCTTTGAAGGCCATCATTTCAGATTTATTCATTCTCATCTTTCAGCTCTCGTTCCCCAAATCTTACCGGTGCATCGCTCAAATATCCTCTATTGAGCTCGTGATCTATTCGTTCTCATGTATCTAAATTCCTTCAAGTATCTTCATTTGTTTTTCAATTCTTCCCGGTGAATTTGTGCTTTTGCTATTTTCATGTTCAACTCTTACAGTTGTTCTTCCAAGATTCTTCTTCCTTCGTTTATCATATCAATGCATTCGTGCTTTCCAAATTCTATCGGTGGATCGTTGAAGACCTTCTCAAGGTGCGCTATATCTATCTTCATCCTTGCTACGAGAATAAGTAGTGTGCCAAATCCGTTGCTTGTCATCAATTTAAATTCGTGAAGGATACGCATAACATAATTCGTATTCTTTCTTCATCCAAGCAATGGATTCATCTTCTAGAGTTTGTTCATGATGAATAAATTCTCGGTTTCAATTGTTTCATCTTTCCTTTCCGGAGTTCCAAGTTTTCCGTTTTGTCTCGCTGCGAAGCTTCATCTAATTCATTGCAAGGATTCACCTTGTGTTTTCAACTTCTCTTTCTTTTTATCATCATTTTGTTACCGGAGTTCTTCATGGAGGCTCTAAATGATGGTTCACCAAGGATTTAATCCCTTCTCGAAGTGTTAATCGAGATTCTTTTCAGAGGAGTTCAAGTATTCTTCATCTTGCATTCCAGAGTGCAATTCTTTCTACCTTATCTCTTGAGATGGTGTTATGTCATTCTTGTTAATTTCCCTTTGTGTTTCATGATTCACAAGTTGTCCGGAATGACACATTTTAAACCCATCATTTTTCAATTTGTTCTTGAGATCCTTTGCAACCAATCAATCTCTTCATTGGACTTATCTTGGGTTATATTCCACCTAATGCTTTCCCTAAGGATTGTTGCTATTAATGGTGCTTATAAATGATCCAAGTTCTCCATTTATCCTACCGGTGAGATAATTTTCTCATCTCCTTGTTCATATCAATCCAAATCCATTGTTTCCGTTAGTGGCAGAATTTCACCTCATAATTTTGGGATGTTTTCCATAAGCCCACATCAAGCTTATCCTTTTCGTTGTTGGTTTTCCAACAACTCTGTTCGATCCTTCTCCTAAAGATGCTTTTTCAAGCTCAGTTGAGGTAGAAGATGTTGTTTTCTTCTCCATTCTTTCATTCAAGTGATCTATCTTCTATTCTTGCTTCCGGAGACGTTGTGTTGTTGCTCTCTTCTCTCATCATCTCGAATGGTGAGGATCGTGTTCTTTTCGTGCTTATCCATTTAACCGGAGTGTTGTGTCCTCTGCTTCAAGGTCTTTTCATCTTATCAAGTCTTGCACCTCTTTTCAACCGGAGTGTTCTCCGAATTTGTTCTTCCCTGTTCCTCTTTCCTAATGGAGTGCTTTCAACTTCGGTCATCTCTGTTGTATTCTTTCTTTCAAGTTGTTCAACCTTCCAGGGTTCTTTGGTTTCACTCGTTTGTCAAAGAAGCAACTTAGTTTTACCTCTGCTCTTCCTGTTCCGTTTTCCCTTCGGTGCCATCCTAGATCTCGGGAGGAGATCCTCTCGTAGTGGTGGAGTGTTGTAACACCCCGGATACAATGTTCCATATTTGTAACTTCGACTCTTGCCTTTTTCGGAGGTGCGATACAATATGTCTTCGTGGTTGGGTTTGTTTTCATTTTTGATTTTGTCCATGACATGCATTTCATATCATGTCATCACGTGTATCGCCTTTGCATACGTGTTCGTCTCATGCATCCGAGCATTTTCCCCGTTGTCCATTTCTCAATCCGACACTCCCTCTTGCACCCGGCGCACCCCTTTTGCCTCTTTTCGTGAATGGGTGTTAAACATTCTCTTAATGTGCCGAGATTTGCCAAGCGGCCTTGGTACACCACCGGTAGACCGCCAGTCAAATTTTGTGCCAATTGGAGTCTGTTTCATACTCCAACAGTTAACCGGGGAATTGCAAAGGCCTCGTGCGTGTTGGAGCCCAACACCCCTCCAAAGTGGCCCAATAGCCCATCCAAACTCCCTCCATCCTCTCAGCCGTTCGATCACGATCGCGTGCCCGAAAACCGCACTCCATTTGGACTCTCCTAGCTTCCTATACCTACAAATATGTGCCTCCCCCCAAAATTTCGTGGTGCAAACCCTAGATCTTCCTCCTCCACGCGCTGGACATGTCCACTCCGCCACCGGACATGTTCGCCTCCGCCCCCTCGCCCAATTGCAGCGCACCACCTGTCGTCTCCGCCTCCCACCACCGCGATGCTGATATCTTTTGCATTTTTGCCATGCTGATATCTTTTGCATTTTTGCCATGCTTGTTTGAACCTGCTCTTGTGTGATTTAGCCGTAGCTCAGTGTTCATCTTTTGTCAAGCAGCTTGAGTAGATCACTGCCATGTGCCTTGCTGCTATGTTAGAGTGCAATAGCTTAGTTTCTTATTGCATTCTAGATGGCATCATGCTGTTAATCACAGAATTATGCCATTCTTGTTTTGCTTGCCATTTGCAAACCGTGCATCCGATTCCGGTGATCTTTATATCAATCTCGACCGAAATCAACTCATCTTTCCAGTGGAACACTTGGTTTGCCAAGTTGATGCCTTGAACAATATTTTCCTTCCGGAGCACGCGTATGCATTGCATATCATATCCCGCATATCATGCCATGTTTTGCATGATGTTGCTTGCGCATTGCCCCGTGCTTGATTGTGGGTTCCCTTGCTTGTGTTCTTGCCTTGGGTAGAACCGGGAGACGATTTCATGATCGAGGAACCCGTTGAGTATGCTTACGAGGATCAAGCTTTCCTCAACTCGGAGAACTTTGCAGGCAAGATGACCATACCCTCGAAATCACTTCTATCTTTGATTGCTAGTTGTTCGCTCTTTTGCTATGCCGCGATACCTACCACTTGCTATATCGTGCCTCCCATATTGCCATGTCAAGCCTCTAACCCACCTTTCCTAGCAAACCGTTGTTTGGCTATGTTACCGCTTTGCTCAGCCCCTCTTATAGCGTTGCTAGTTGCAGGTGAAGATGGAGTTTGTTCCATGTTGGAACATGGTTATTGTTGGGATATCACAATATCTCTTATTTAATTAATGCATCTATATACTTGGTAAAGGGTGGAAGGCTCGGCCTTATTACTGGTGTTTTGTTCCACTCTTGCCGCCCTAGTTTCCATCATACCGGTGTTATGTTCCTTGATTGTGCGTTCCTTACGCGGTTGGGTTATAATGACAGTTCGCTTTGAATAAAACTCCTCCAGCAAAGCCCAACCTTGGTTTTACCATTTGCCACCTAAGCCTTTTCCCTTGGGTTCTGCAGACTCAAGGGTCATCTTTATTTTAAACCCCCGGACCAGTGCTCCTCTGAGTGTTGGTCCAAACTAGAGCACCATGCAGGGTCGTCCCTTGGCAACTTGGGTTAATTGACTCGTGTACGCTTAGCTTATCCAGTGTGCCCTGAGAACGAGATATGTGCAGCTCCTATCGGGATTTGTTGGCCCAGCAGGTGGTCTTGCTGATCTTCTTTTACCATTGTCGAAATGTCTTGTAACCGGGACTCCGAGTCTGATCGGGTCTTCCTGGGAGAAGGAATATCCTTCGTTGACCGTGAGAGCTTGGGATGGGCTAAGTTGGGACACCCCTGCAGTGTTTTGAACTTTCGAAAGCCGTGCCCGCGGTTATTGGCAGATGGGAATTTGTTAATATCCGGTTGTAGAAAACTTGACACTTAAATTAATTAAAATACATCGACCACATGTGTAGCCGTGATGGTCTCTTTTCAGCGGAGTCCGGGAAGAGAACACGGTCTCGTGTTATGCTTGAACGTAAGTAGTTTCAGGATCACTTCTTGATCACTTCTAGTTCACGACCGTGCTTTGCTCCTCTTCTTGCTCTCATTTGGGTAAGTTAGCCACCATATATGCTAGTGCTTGCTGCAGCTCCACCTCACTACCTTTTCCTACCCATAAGCTTAAATAGTCTTAATCTCACGGGTGTGGGATTGCTGAGTCCTCGTGACTCACAGATTACTTCGAAAACCAGATGCAGGTGCCGATGATGCCATTGCAGGGGACACGACCGAACTCTAGTGGGAGTTCGACGAGGATTCGGGACGTTACTACGTTTCCTTTCCGGACGATCAGTAGAGGAGCCTAGTTGGGGCGATCGAGGATCTTTTGCATTAGGGGTTGTCTTTCTTTATTTGGTTCCGTAGTCGGAGCTTGATTGTATCTGGATGATGTAATGATATATTTATGTATTGTGTGAAGTGGTGATTGTAAGCCAACTCTTTATCCCTTTCTTATTCAGTACATGGGATGTGTAAAGATTACCCCTCTTGCGACATGCCTACTATGCGGTTATGCCTCTAAGTCGTGCTCCAACACGTGGGAGATATAGTCGCATCGTGGGTGTTACACAATACATGTCGTTTCCCCTACTGTCACTGGGATCGAGCACCGCAAGATTGAACCCAAAGCTAAGAACTTCTCCCATTGCAAGAAAGATCAATCTAGTAGGCCAAACCAAACTTATAATTCGAAGAGACTTGCAAAGATAAACCAATCGTACATAAAAGAATTCAAAGAAGAATCAAATATTGTTCATAGATAATCTGGACGATAAACCCACAATTCATCGGATCTCGACAAACACAACACAAAAGAAGATTACATCAAATAGATCTCTAAGAGAATCAAGGAGAACTTTGTATTGAGATCCAAATAGAGAGAAGAAGCCATCTAGCTACTAGCTATGGACCCGAAGGTCTGAAGTAAACTACTCACACATCACCAGAGAGGCCATGGAGTTGACGTAGAGGCCCTCCGTGATCAATGCCTCCTCCGCCGGAGCTCCGAAAAAGGCCCCAAGATGGGATCTCTCTGGTACAGAAGGTTGTGGCAGTGGAATTAGGTTTTCGTGGTGCTCCTGGATGTTTGCGAGGTACGTGGACTTATATAGGAGGAAGAAGTAGGTCGGTGGAGCAACGAGGGCCCCACGAGGGTGGAGGGCGCACCCAGGGGGTAGGCGCGCCCCTGCCTCGTGGCCTCCTCAATTGTTTCTTGACACCCACTCCAAGTCTCCTGGATCACGTTTGTTGAGAAAATCACGTTCCCGAAGGTTTCATTCCGTTTGGACTTAGTTTGATATTCCTTTTCTGCAAAACACTGAAATAGGCAAAAAAACAACAATTTGGGCTGGGCCTCCGGTTAATAGGTTAGTCCCAAAAATGATATAAAAGTGTAAAATAAAGCCCATTAACATCCAACACAGATAATATAATAGCATGGAGCAATCAAAAATTATAGATATGTTGAAGACGTATCGCTAACCATGGGTCGCAAGTGAATCAGGTCACAACGGTGGACGACGGCCCCAGCACGGCAGCCCCCTCTCACTAGGGGAAGCGCATTGGGGGCTGTGGGAAGGAGCTGGGAGCGAGGGCCCTCCCCGCATCGTATGGAGCAAGGCATCGCCCAGAGGTAGGTCCTCTGCCGGGGAGGCGCTGGCAAGCCTTCCCCCCGGCAGAGGGCCCGTGGTCGCTAAGGGTGCCGCTAGCGTCCCCTTTGCCCCTTGGTATCGTCCTGGTTTCCGAACGCCCCAACGGTGGTCGAGGGCGGCGCAAGGCAGGGCCCTCGCCTGGAGATATGAAGTAAGGCTCACGCCTGTGAAGGTCTCCGCTCGTGACACTCTCACATAATAATGAGTGGGGCTGTACACGCCCCGGAGTCTCTGGAGTGCCGCCCTCGGGCCTCGGGGGCTCCCACCCATGTCCTAGTGGAAGCACCATGGTCCGCGGTGGTGAGAAGACTCAAAGACAAGAAGACTAGCTAGGTGCCGGACGTGGCCATTTGCTTTTGACCTCTTTTCTGTAACTCAGACTCGCAACTTTTGATCTTGAATTTGAAGTTGCATTTCCATTGGCAATCATGGGGGGAATCCTTTTTCGTTCGTGTTGATTTCATGAGTTTCTGGATTCGTGTTTTGTTTGAGGTTCGCGTCCGCTACCTCCCCCCTTCTGAGCTCCTCCCAAGCGGCGGCTGGCAGCGGCGTACGCATGCTGCACGCACACCTTGCCGTCACTAGCGCTCACTTCTCGCGAGACCCTCTTGGGTGGACCGGCGGACCTCTCAGGGAACCAAAACCTCGCGAGCTCGTGAGGGGCTCCTCTCAGAAGGAATGCACGTTCACAACAGCCAAACCAGTTTGAAGCGTGGCTAAACCAAAGTAAGTTACGGCATCAAGCCTGCAAGGAGAGTCGCGAGCACCCAGAAGCACGCTTTAAGCCTAGCCTAAGGAATGAAGTAGTAGTCTATTTACATGAGGGGCTTCCCCTCTCCAAAATGCTCTTACATCATGAGGGGCCGTGCCCAAGCTTTTGTGTGCAGGTTCAAAATAAAGGAGCGCAGGCTCAGCTGGACATATCGCTCGCCTTACCCCCCGAATCGCTTCCGGACAGGCTACTGGCACCGTCGTTATCGCTGTCTACACCGCCATCAGCCGCGCCGCCATCAGCCACACCGCCATCAGTCACGTTGCCATCAACTACGTCGCCCTCATCCGCCGCGACCACCACCACGTCATCATCAGAAGCAAAGGCCCTAACCAGAGCTTCCACATTATCATTCACCCAGTGCGCGAGGTTGCCCCGGATGACCACGGGCACTAGGGCAATGGTGGCGGCAAAATCAAAGTCAGGATAAGTGTTCAGGGGATGGTTGAAGACGCGGGAGAATGCGCGCTCGAGAAGGCCTCGGCTATTTTCGTCCACAAGCTCGTGAGCCCTCTCAGCACGGCTCTCCAAGCGCGTAACAACATCAGTGAAGAAGCGAAGATAGCTGGCGTTATCCTCGGCATGGGGATGAGGGGCATGCTCATCGCAGATGGTACCAAGCGCCTGGTTGGCCTTCGTCCTGAGGTCCCGAAGCATGGGGGCATGCTTGTGCAGTAGTGTCTGCCGGCGAAGTGCCTCCTCCCTGCTTTGCTGCGCGAGGGACTCGGCGCTGGCAACCCGCTGCTGAAGGGAGAGCAGCTCGGCACAGGCGAAAGCCAGCTCGGCCTGCACCGAGATCAGGGCGGCTGCGGCGGCTTTCTCGCGCTGTTCCGCCTCAGCCAGACCTCACCTGAGGGCAGGGGTCCTGCCCACACCTTCAGATTCCACGAGCTTCAGCTTCAGGTCGTACCTGCCGGCGAGATCCGCGCGAGCCTCGGCCACCCTGCGGTCGACCTCCTCCTGGGCCCCGGCCTCGTGCGCACCAACAACACCCTCTGCTTGGGAGACTTGGTGCTCCCTCGTCTCCAACCGCTCGAGCTCAAGGTTGTGCTCCGTGGCCTCCAGCAACAGTGCTTCCTCACGCATCAAGATCTCCTTCTCGTCGGACAGGGCGCCCTTCATCGACGACAGGGCAACTCTGTGCGCCTCCACCTGCTGCTCCAGGGAGGTTCAAGGCCTGGAGCTCTCACCTGCGCTCCTCGGCGACTGCGCGGCGATTGTCCGCCTCGCTGGTCTCCTCCAAGGCCCGGGAAATGGCCTCTCACGAGGTTTCTAGGGATGCCTCGGCCTTCGCATCGGCATGCTCAAGCTGGATGCGCCCGAGGTTGATAGCCACCTTCAGGCGATGCCACTCCTCCACCACCCGGAGGCCTTCGGCTTCAAGGCGAGCGTCAACGTCCGCGAGTTCTCCACCGAGTCAGCTCATTGCGCCCATTGCCTCTAGAAAGAGCTCATGGCGGACGACACTCCGCTCGTGCCCAACCTTAAGCACGCAACCGGGTCCGTCCCCCGCAGCGGGGGTGGCCGACGGGATCCGAAGTGGCTCACCCCCCTTCGGCAGGGGGCTGGCGCCTCCCGGGTTGCTGACCAAGCTTCAGCAGGGGCCTGGCTGGCTTGAGGCCCACTACTCAAAGAAGAAGCCAGGATCGAAGTCATCCAGTCGCCATCCATAACCAGAGGAGGAGCTCTTGGCACACTTGCCGCGCCCCAGGCGAGGCCATGAAGGAGAGACGGCAAAGGCGCGAGCTCAAGGTGCCAAGCTAGCATGTTTGCCTCTCCAGTTGACCTCGCACCGGGTGCAGCATGCTGGCTTGGGGCGCTCAAGGCCAGCGGGGGATTCGAGGCAGGAGGAGGTTGCTTCCCCGGAGACTTCGCGGCCTTTGCAGAACGGACCCTGAGGAGTCACTGTCAGGAGGGGAAGCAGCACTCGAGAAATCACAAAGATAAGGTACTCACTCGTCTATGGCGATATACTTCCTCTGCTTCAACGGCCGGAAGGCATCACTGCTGCAGCTTGGAGACCCTTTCCTCTTGCAGAGTGCATCAAAGTCCAGACGGAGCCGGCAGAAGTGTTGGACATGGCAACCAGCGCGGGGCACAGTTGGTGAGGCTCCCGAGGAGACGACCTCGGGACTGCTGGGCTGAGGAGAGCCCTCGGGCACCGCCTCATGATGGCCCGCTGAGACCTCGGAAGCTTCGGCCTCAGGAGTAGCGGATTGCGTCGCCTCCTCATCTGTCACCCCAAGGCAAGAGTCACGGTCTCCAAGGGATGGCACCTCAGGAGCCTCAAGAGGCATCGATGCCTCAGCACCCGTGCCTCCAGCCTCCAGCGGTGCTCACCCCCTGCGCCCACTCTTGGGGCAAGTTCGGCACTGGCGGCAAGGAGGGGGACCACGAAAACAGGGTTCTCACGGGGCCCTTCAAGGCCAACAGGACGCAGCCCCCATTCATCAAAGGGGGACATCTGCCCCGCGAACTCCACCATGTTTGAGCAGCAGTACAAAAGACAGCCCTCCTGCGGCATGTCAGCTGGTGAGGGGTCGCCCGTCAAGACCTCGAGCACCATTCTTCGTGCCTCGAGCGAAAGCCCCGCTGACGGTGTCCGGGAGTAAGGGGTACTCACCACGTCGTCTCCCGACCAGCTGGATCGGGCTGAGGACCCCCATGGCGGTTCACTCATGGGCCACTTCGGGCAGCCCATGCCGCACACGAGGATGATTCCACAAGACTTGATGATCAAGACAAGGACTCCTCTCCACCAACGTATTCGACTAGGACTCTTGTTATCCTAAGCCTCCGGTACATTATATAAGCCGAGGCCAGGCTAGTCGCTAGATTATTATTACATTATTCATCATACCCTCAGGTTTTAGACCACAACATATGATCTCGAGGTAGATCAACTCTGTACTTGATACTCCATCAATATAAAAAAGAGCATGACGCAGGGTTTTACCTCCATCAAAAGGGCCCGAACCTACGTAAAACATCTTCTTCTTCTTTGTTCGTGTTACCATTGATCCGAGAATCCACATCTCGGGACCCCCTACCACAAGATCTGCAGGTTTTGACACCAACAATGGTGCTTTCATTTAGAGTTCCGCTGTGAGATCGACAAAGGATCAATGGCTCGCCTCAAGATCAACTGCGATGTCGGCGTCTTCGTCACCGGCTCGACTGGTTACCTTGGCTTGACAAAGGACTGTGCCCTGCCTCCAATCGTCATGTTTGGACGAGGGCCTTCATTAAATATCAACTCCGATCTCTATCATGATCATGGAGGAATCATCCTTGGAGCTCGGGAGCTCAACGTCAACATTGCTCTCGGGCGACTGTATTGTTCTTCCGGACAGCAAACTTGTATCCGCTGCCACCACCTCCTCGAGCATCACTTTGACGATTCCTTCGGTGAAATTGTGCGGAATTGAGTCTACAACAACCCTATAAAATTTCTTCGCATTCCAATGGAGCAATCTCCGCCGATCTCCGATATACCGGAGCCCTGTCGAGTCTGGACAAGAATTAGGACAAGTTTAGGGCGTGGTCTCCACAGCCTATCTCGGAGGTTATTTGGAAGATCCAACCGTTCATCTGCTGCGGAATTTCCATATCTACCACCTCTCAAAATTTCAGTTCGATCCGACCGTTCAAACTCCGGGAACCTTCCGATTAGTGCATCATTTTTCGGATTTGTTTTCTGCGTGAATACGAATCTGACCTGAGATCATCTCTCTTCATGAACAAGATATTGGACAGCCTTTTTGGAAGAAACTATTTGTAGGGTATTGTGTTTTGTTTCCTAACACATGCTCACGAATTTTGCTCCTTTTCGGAGGTAATCTTCACCGTCATGCTGGTGTCAAACTAGTCCGGCAATATTGCTTCATGGCTGCCGACCTGCACTAGACACGTCGTCGCTTTGTTGAGCCGAGCTCAACTTCTTCGGATCATCATCTCGGCGAGCCGAACAAAGAGTTTGGAATCCAAAGGATAAATCATCACCAACATCGCCACCCTACAGATCACACGGAGCGGGCACACCGGCATCGCCGCATGGTCACTTCATCAAGCCGGCATTCACTGCGTCACAAGTTACGACCTGCGTCGGCATGGCCGCACTGTTGCTTATTTAAGCCAATGTCCATCACATCAGACTGCTTCAACACCTCGGCTTACACGGCAGCTGCAACGTCACCTTACCGGCCCGATCCGTCACCTTGGCTCGACCGGGGGCTTCACCATATCTTCATCAAACCTACTCCGATGACTTCGGCGTCATCGGCGGACCTACTTCGACTCATTGGCTGACATGGAGGCTTCGATACCTCGGCTGGATCGGGGACTTTGCTATTTCTTCATCAACATACTCCGGTTACTCCGGCGTCACCAGCCGACCAGCTTCGTCACGTTAGCTGGATCGAGGGCTTTGCCTCGGCGAGCCAACCTTTGCCAGCGTCGCCATGCCGTCGCTTTATCGCCCATCAGGCAATGGGTCTGCGGATCGAGTCCCAATTTTGGGAGTCACCTTTCTTTGGATTGCTACAACAAATAAACCAGGTGCTATTAATCCTAATAATTTTTGCTTGTTTGGGTTTATTTTTTCCGAGGAATTACTACTCTGATTTGTTCCATCATCTGTACACAGGTCTATCAAATGGTGGCCGCATTAACGATGGTCGCGTGGTGGTTCGGCTTTGCGATGCCTTTACCGCATCACGCCGACGCCCTGCATCGACATTGACTTCGGCGCCAGGCCACATATCTTTAAATAAATTATTTTGCGTAAATTAACTACGCGAGGATTTTTATATATTTATATTATTATTGTTGGACTACACTATTTTACATGTGTAGGTAATCGACTTCGACTGCGTCACGTGCGCGGTCACTTCGGCAAGCCGATGTCATCGTCCCAATCGGCCTAAATCGGCTTGCGTGATCACCTTGTTGGTCGAATTGCCATACTGACATGTTCGGTTGCCTCGGGACTTCGGCATCGCTAAGGGAGCTCTACCTCATCGAGTGTTCGACACACAGACCATATTTCTTTTATTAGTCACTTTGCATAAATTATTAATCACGCATCCTTTTTAAAAATATATTATTATTATTACTATTATCTCCGGCTTGCACTATCTTCTGTGCACAGGTAAATGATCCAGATTGGGCAGCGCTGTCACCTCGGCGTATCGACATACCACGTCACCTCGGCTGGACCGGGGGTTTCGTCATCACTTCATTAACCCGCGCCGGGTACTTCGGCGTCACACTGCCGACTTGCATCGGCCGTGCTATATCGCCACTTCGGAGCATCGAGCTCTTTGCTCTGCCACCTCGGGACCCGCTTGGGGGCTAGGAGCTCATCCCGCCGTAAGCTCGGACCGCGTCATCACTACCAAGCACATTAACCAGCTAAGTCACTTTCATGCTCAAAAACTTTTAGTTTTCAATTTTGTTCGGTTCGACCAAGAATTATACTTTTTTGGCAAAAAGTTGTTTGTGAAAAACTTCCTTGTCAAAACTTTGTTTGTGACACACAAATCCAAATACCCTGTTTACTTGGGGCTTCCTTTATGAAGTCTTTCCTCTTGCATATGATTATACTTGGATGGCTTCGTTCCTTGTTCGTGTATTACGCCACAATATGCACCATGTTGACTTAAGTGTTCCACAAGCTGTGTTGCCTTGCTCCTGTGTTTAACCCTATGTTCCCAACTGTTTGACTAGGGAGTAAAGGGAGCACCTCTGTGATTGTCACGATCGGATCATCCGAGCTCGGACCTCAGACTGGATGAAGCCGAAAGCTAGCGCTATTATTGTTTAAAATCATGGTCGGCACACAACGGAACTCATGAGTACAAAAATCTACTGCACAAGTCTCATAGTAACAATGAGCAACCGAAGAAAGGTATCGATGGGGGTACTATTTTCTTCGAAGATGCTTCTTACACTTCATCAGTAATATAGCATAAGTTCCCTAAGCGCGATTTGTCTGTTACAGCCTTATGGCCTGATTTCCTGGTTATAGCAACCACTGTCGATATTCTCAACAGGTGGAGTACATAACACTTTTCGGCCCTTGACCGAAGAGGGAGAAGTCGATGGTCAGTTAAGACGCGTTTAAAAGTTCAGGTGAACACATATATGATATAAGTACTTCGGTACATACAATCATTCTACATAATTTTTTTTACCCAAGTTCACTGGGGGCTCTTAAATTTATATGAGCCACTTTTATAGTAAACGTGTTTTCTTCCTAGTTGTTGCAAAATATTTTTCTATCACTCCTTTTTCGACGCGAGTGTGTGGTCAATAGCCGGATAGCCCATTTTCTCCCTAGTGACCGCTCGAGTTTAGTTCACTAAACTGGTCTAACTAGCCGTACTCCGCCTTCGGGATAGGAGGTCGCAGCCATAGGCTGACCCGCTTGAAGTCTCGAGATCGGATGTGTCATATTAATGCACGACAGAAGCACAAAAGTAAGACCAATTTCTGGATTCGCACCAAATAACTTGATTTAGTTCGGGCGTAAATTTTTTACCGAAGTTTTTTGTTTTTTCAAGCCTATGGCACTTTTAAACTATTTGTTTGTTTCTAGCATAAGTCTCGTAGTGTAGCGCTGGACACCTTTAGATATTTGGCACAAAAATTCTAGGATATTTCTATATATGCATAGGTTTTGAATTGTGTCTTTGGTAAATAGTTTGGTTGCCCGTCTCCTATGCTTGCCTCCTATGTTCCGCTTTGTTCGGCTAAGTGTGCAATGGGAGAACCACTTCGATTGTGCTTCCAGCTCGAATGGTTAAGCACCTCAGTGGAGAAAGCCAAATTGACTGTCACAATGGGCGTAAACTGGTCAGTGATCCGATGACGGTATCAAACTATAGATCGATATCGATTACCCCGTGCTAAACAATGGGCGTAAACTGGTCAGTGATCCGATGACGGTATCAAACTATAGATCGATATCGATTACCCCGTGCTAAACAATGGGCCTTTCATAACATTGGCCGAAGTGATAATGTCTAGACTTCGCTCGGTGTCGAACACTAACCGGGGGCTCGTAGCTAGCTTCCCCATTTTAAATCTCCTATGACTAAGTGAAAGTTATAAAGCCCGCATATCTGATCGCCTCGTTTCTGCTAACACAACCATCTTCGGGCACCAGGACGTTAGCTAAGGGTTGTCATGTTATTGCGGAAACACCCTGCGTACCATCTACAATGGGGTGGAAGCCGACGATGGGCCACTTTCAAGTGATAAATGGTCGCAATGGAGTCAAAATAAATATATCATCGGCGTTCATATTTTATATACGAGGGCTACGTTCCGTAATCATCGTCATAAAGCCACAAATATGCATCAATTTGACTTAAGATTTTTGCCAAGCTGGGTTGCCTGGCTCCTGTGCTTACCCCTACGTTCCTGATTGATCGGCTAGGCGGTAAAGGGAGCACCTCTGTGATTGTTACTACTGGGTCATCCGAGTAAGTACCTCAGACTGGGTGAAGCCGAAAGCTAGCGATCTTAAAGGATATAATTGGTCGACAACAATGGAAGTGAAATTTTTGGTTCATTAATACCATAGAGTTCGAGAACTTTCCCCGAACTAAATCTTGAATATTTTCCTCCCACATTGATTGGAGGTGAGGTTTCATGATCATGATCAGCATCAACCCAAAGAAAGGAACCGATAGCAGGATTATTTTCTTTGGAAGATGTTTCATATCTCTTTGCGTACCTTTGTTTATAAAACTGTATGGCCGGATTGCCTTGTTTTCCATAAATCTTTGCCCCTATAACATCTTCATGAAGTAGGATAGGCACTCCCCGGCTTCTGGCTGAGGAGGTTGAAGCCGATGGTCCGTCAACAAAGTTTTGTACAATGCAATCCGAGCATTAATGATGCAAAATACTTGGATACGTAGAATCATTACACATAATTTGTGATTTTACTCTGGATATCGATCCTAAATTCGGCCACCCGTACGTGCCCACATTAAGGCTCGGGGGCTACTGTGCTTCGGGCTTATCATTCACTAATATTAAAAGGGGCGTATCGATCCCCTGATCTAGTGTTGCCACCCGACCAGTATCTCAGGGGCTACTGCATTGCCTATTCAATGTAGAAAATTCAAAGTGCTCAGTGTTCGGCTGGACCGAACTATGGGCAAACGTGTCTTCGGACAACAATAAGTACCATCTGGGACTTATCCGGCATCAAGCTAAAATATTACGGTGACTTCTCAAAACCCTCTCTCAAGGGCCCGTCCGTCGATCACTATTACCTCTAATATATTACACTGCGTTTCTATTCCTATGTATGCTACCGAGCTAGGAGTTGATCCTCAGGCCGATTTCACGACCTGAGTCTCAAAAGCTACTAGGATCAACAGTTTCATATTTCCCTTCAGGTGCATCTCGAATTTAGGCCGACAGACACCTTGAGGGCTACTGGCCATACATCTCTGATACGTCTTCGTCGTATCTACTTTTCTAAACACCTTTTCCCTTGTTTTGGACTCTAACTTGCATTATTTGAATGGAACTAACCCGGACTGATGCTGTTTTCAGCAGAATTGCCATGGTGTTATTTTTGTGAAGAAATAAAAGTTCTCGGAATGACCTGAAAATCAACAGAGAATTATTTTGGAATGTATAAAAAATACTGGAAGAAGAATCCACGTCAGGGGGCCTCCACCTGTCCACGAGGGTGGGGGCGCCCCTGCCCCCTGGGCGCACCCCCTGCCTCGTGGGCCTCCTGACGCTCCACCGACCTCAACCCTGACTCCATATAATCACTTTCGGGGAGAAAAAACCCAGAGAGAAGGATTCATCATGTTTTATGATACGGAGCCGCCACCAAGCCCTAAACTCTCTCGGGATGGCTGATCTGGAGTCCGTTCGGGGCTCCGGAGAGGGGAATTCGTCGCCATCGTCATCATCAACCTTCCTCCATCACCAATTTCATGATGCTCACCGTCGTGCGTGAGTAATTCCATCGTAGGCTTGCTGGACGGTGATGGGCTGGATGAGATTTATCATGTAATCGAGTTAGTTTTGTTAGGGTTTGATCCCCAGTATCAACTATGTTCTGAGATTGATGTTGCTATGACTTTTCTATGCTTAATGCTTGTCACTAGGGCCCGAGTGCCATGATTTCAGATCTGAACCTATTATGTTTTCATCAATATATGAGAGTTCTTGATCCTATCTTGCAAGTCAATAGTCACCTACTATGTGTTATGATCCGGCAACCCCGAAGTGACAATATTCGGGACCACTCCCGGTGATGACCGTAGTTTGAGGAGTTCATGTATTCACTATGTGTTAATGCTTTGGTCCGGTACTCTATTAAAAGGAGGCCTTATTATCCCTTAGTTTCCAATAGGACCCCGCTGCCACAGGAGGGTGGGACAAAAGATGTCATGCAAGTTCTTTTCCATAAGCACGTATGACTATATTCAGAATACATGCCTACATTACATTGATGAATTGGAGCTAGTTCTGTGTCACCCTATGTTATGACTGTTACATGATGAACCGCATCCGGCATAATTCTCCATCACCGATCCAATGCCTATGAGCTTTCCATATATTGTTCTTCTCTTATTTACTTTTCCATTGCTATTGTTACAATCACTACAAAACACCAAAAATACTACTTTTGCTACCGTTACTTTTGCTATCGTTACCACTACTATCATATTACTTTGCTACTAAATACCTTGCTGCAGATATTAAGTTTTTAGGTGTGGTTGAATTGACAACTCAGCTGCTAATACTTGAAAATATTCTTTGGCTCCCCTTGTGTCGAATCAATAAATTTGGGTTGAATACTCTACCCTCGAAAACTGTTGTGATCCCCTATACTTGTGGGTTATCAAGACTATTTTCTGGCGCCGTTGCCGGGGAGCATAGCTCTATTCTTTGAGTCACTTAGGATTTATATCTGTTTATCACTATGATGACCTTGAAAGATCCAAGAACCAAGATTTATCCCTCAACTACGAGGGGAGGTAAGGAACTGCCATCAAGCTCTGCACTTCATTCACCTTCTGTTTTGAGTAAGCTTGCAACACCTAAACCCGCTTCTGCTATTAATTCTGATATGTCGCATGTTATTGATGATGCCACTTCTGCTATGCATGATACTTATGATGAAACTACTACTGTGCCACTTGGTGAATTTCTTGATGAACAACTTGCTAGGGCTAGAGAGAATGAAATTATTGAAACTGATAATATTGATGAAAGTGATGATGAAGATTCTCCCCCTAGATATGAATTACCTGTTGTGCCTGAGGGCTATGTTATGGATGAGGAAACTGCTAGAGATTTTCTTGTTTGCAATGATATGAGTGATCTCAAGAAATTATTAGCTAAGCTAAAACAAAAAACTCTGAATGCTAGAATGAAATATGATCCTGCTTATGCTACTTCACCTATCTTTGTTACTGATAAGGATTATGAATTCTCTGTCGACCCTAATATAATTACTTTGGTTGAATCTGATCCTTTCTATGGCTATGAATCTGAAACTGTTGTGGCACATCTAAATTAAATGATATAGCCACCCTGTTCACTAATGATGAGAAAACTCGCTACTATTATATCCTTAAGATATTTCCGTTCTCATTAAAGGGTGATGCTAAGATATGGTTTAATTCTATTGATCCTGGTTGTGTCCGTAGTCCCCAGGATATGATTTATTACTTATCTGCTAAATATTTCCCCACTCATAAGAAACAAGCTGCTTTAAGGGAAATATATAATTTTGTGCAAATTGAAGAAGAGAGTCTCCCACAAGCTTGGGGGAGACTTCTCCAATTACTTAATGCTTTGCCTGATCATCCTCTTAAGAAAAATGAAATACTTGATATCTTTTATAATGGACTAACCGATGCTTCCAGAGACCACCTGGATAGTTGTGCTGGTTGTATTTTCAGGGAAAGAACACCAGATGAAGCTGAAATTTTATTGAATAATATGTCGACTAATGAAAATAATTGGACACTCCCTGATCCAATCCCTGATCCAATTCCTGAACCAACTCCTGAGCCAACTCCGAAGAAAAGGGGTATTCTATTTCTTAGTCTTGAAGATATGCAAGAGGCAAAGAAATCTATGAAGGAAAAAAGGTATAAAAGCTGAAGATGTTAAGAATTTACCTCCTATTGAAGAAATACATGATCTTAATTTACCGCCTATTGAAGAAATACATGGTCTTGATAACCCAACACAGGTAGTAAAGGTAAATTCTCGCTATATATATGATAAAACTAAATTCCCATTTACTAAGTTTGCTAGCCCATGCTTGGATGAGTTTGATGACTTTATGGTTAAACAAGAAAACTTCAATGCTTATGTTGGCAGACAATTGAAACACAATGCTGATATGCTTGAACACTTGGGTGATTATATGGCTAATGTTAAAGGTGAACTTAAACTTGTTAGTAAACATGCTTATATGGTTACCACTCAAGTAGAACAAGTACTTAAAGCTCAGAATGATTTTCTCAATGAATTAAATAAAAAGATAGATAATGTTGTTAGAGTTATGACTAGAGGTGGTAAAATGACTCGGGAACCTTTGTATCCTGAAGGCCATCCTAAGAGAATTGAGCAGGATTCTCGGAGAAATAATGTTGATGCACCTAGTCCTTCTATAAGGAAGAGAAAAAAAAATGATAGGACCTTGCATGCTTCTAGTGAACCTGTTGTAGACACACCTGAGAGTCGCAATGATATTTCTATTTCTGATGGTGAAACACAATCTAGTAATGAACATGAACCTAGTAATAATGTTAATGATGATGTTCATGTTGATGCTCAACCTAGCAATGATAATGATGTAGAGATTGAACCTGTTGTTGATCTTGATAACCCACAATCAAAGAATCAACATTATGATAAGAGAGACTTTGTTGCTAGGAAGCACGGTAAAGAAAGAGAACCATGGGTTTAGAAACCCTTGCCTTTTCCTCCTAAACCATCCAAGAAAAAGGATGGTGAGGATTTTGAGCGCTTTGCTGAAATGATTAGACCTATCTTTTTGCGTATGTGTTTGACTGATATGCTTAAAATGAATCCTTATGCTAAATACATGAAGGAAATTGTTACTAATAAAAGAAAGATACCGGAAGCTGATATTTCCACCATGCTTGCTAATTATACTTTTAAGGGTGGAATACCGAAGAAACTTGGAGATCCAGGAGTACCAACTATACTATGCTCCATTAAAAGAAACTATGTTAAAACTGCATTATGTGATTTTGCAGCCGGTGTTAGTGTTATGCCTCTCTCTTTATATCGTAGACTTGATTTGAATAAGTTGACACCTACTGAAATATCTTTGCAAATGGCTGATAAATTGACTGCTATACCTGTTGGTATTTGTGAGGATGTGCCTGTTGTGGTTGCAAATGTTACTATTTTAACGGACTTTGTTATTCTTGATATTCCCGAGGACGATAGTATGTCTATTATTCTTGGAAGACCCTTTTTGAATACTGCAGGGGCTCTTATTGATTGCACCAAAGGCAATGTCACTTTTCATGTTAATGGTAATGAGCACACGGTACACTTTCCGCGGAAACAACCTCAAGTCCACAGTATCAATTCTATTGGAAAATTTTCAACAATTACTGTTGGAGTTTGAATTTCCTCTTCCTACTGTCAAGAAGAAATATGATATTCTTAGTGTTGGGGATGTGCATATCCCCGTTGAGGTAACCTAGTGTTATTCGAAAATTCTCCGGTTCCATGTTACTCGAAATGAGTTTGTTAACAAGACCTGATCAACCTTGTTAGTGGATTCCTTTCGATGAGAATGAGATGGATGAATTTAGAAAACACAACTCTCTGTACCCTCTTTTTACTTTCTGTTATTTATATTGAATAAAGCAAAAATATTAATTTCTGTCTATTTTCTGAATTATCAATGCAATAAAAAATACCCCAAAAATAAAAGTTCTCTAAATGCCCTGAAAATTAAATATGATTTTTTGTAGAATATTTGAGAATATCTGGCACTAAGAACACAACAGGGGGAGAAAGCACCTGGACACGAGGGTCCAGGGCGCGCCCTACCCCCCTGGGCGCGCCCCTGCCTCGTGGGCCCACGGTGGCTCCTCTCCACTTATTCCAGCTACCACACACTTCTTCTCCCTCCCGCAAACATCACTAGCAAGCTCAAACCCGAGTCCAAGCTCATCTTGCTGCCATTTTCGATCTCCTTGCTCAAAGCTCCATTCGCAAAACTGCTTTGGAGGATTGTTCTTTGGTATGTGACTCCTCCAATGGTCCAATTAGTTTTTGTTCTGGTGCTTTATTCATTGCATATTTTTGCTGCTTAGGTGACCCTGTTCTTGAGCTTGCATGTCAAATTTATGTGGTCAAAAGTACTTTTGATGCATGATATTGTCTCTAGGCACTTGTAGGAGTAATTGCTATCAATTTTGTTGAGTTTGATTCACTTTTATTTTGAAGTTACTAAAAATTTCAGAAATTTTCAGAAAAAGATGAAGAGATTTTTGAGGGGCTCATCGGGCCGAAGCTTGAAGGGTGAGCAAAGTGAGGAGGATAAGAGGCCCAAGTATAATCTCCCTCGCACCGCGGAGGTTCGGCCGTGTGAATGGCCATGTGATGATTTCTTGAGAGTAGTCGGGATTTATGATGATTTCTATGAATTGGATGGGAATGCAGGCCTCACCGCCTTCCTCCACGACCAACGCGAACAGTATCTCTTACTCACCAATATCTTTGTGCAAAACTTTCATTTCCATGCTAGGAGCTCACCACCTATGGTGGAATTTTATTTATATGATGAGCATAAGGAGATGTCACTTCGTGATTTTTGTCGGGTTTGTTTAATCCCTTTGGAGGGCAGCGTAGAGGAACCACATCGTGACGATGTAGATGGGTTTATTGATACCATTGCTGTAAGGGAAACGAGGAAGGTTTCCGACGCAAGAATTACTAGCATACATTTTCCTGTTTTACGTTACTTCGCAATATTTGCTAGTAGATGCTTAATTGGTCACGGAAACTATGGCAACCTTAGTGCCCCTGATATTGTTATTTTGTGCCATGCCTTGTTCTGTAATGACACATTTAGTATGGGCGCTATTGTTGCAAAGCGGTTAAATCTTAACCGTACTAAGGGCCCCATCCTTCGAGGAATCTTCGCCTCGCGCCTCGCTGCACACTTCAACATACCTATTAGGCATTATGAGAAGGAAGAGAAGTTGTTGCCTCCTATTTTTCTGTATGGTAGCACATGATTTATTGTTAAGAATAGGGAAAAGGCGCTTAAGTACAAATTAATATTTGGTAAAAATCATCCTGAGACTATTACCTTGCCTACTCCTTCGTTGTTTGATTTATTTGCAGGCAAGTACCTTGTTCCATTGGAGGCCATTCACGCCTACCGGAACCCTACATCAGCTATAGAGCCAGAGCCGGAACCACAATTTGATCCTCCACGACATTCTAATTACCAATGGGATCCGGAGGTGATTGCCAACCAGTGGCAATCCGAGGCTTCTTCACAGTAAGACCCCAACTATTACTTTGGATATCCGCCAGGCCAGCCGTGGCCATAGACCAACTTAGGCCAAAAGCCTAAGCTTGGGGGAGTATGTATTTCTCACCGACATTACATTCTTGTTCACACACTCCTGCTAGTTGTCAGTGATCATACTTTTTCACTGTAATATCCATGCTAGTTCATTTTCCTTTTTATGCTTTCTTCTTGTGTGTTTAATAAACCTTAATAAAAACAAAAAAATTAGTTGTAGCTTTTAGTTAGTTTACTTTTCATGTTGTAGTAGTAATAATTAAAAAGGAAACCCAAAAAGATTTCTCGTTCTTCTTTTGCTTGTTGGGAGCTTTCCCGTGTAAATAGTTTTATTTCTTTCTTGTTCTTTGGGGGCGAGAGGAGAAGACCATGATTAAAATGTTAAAGTGGCTCTTATATGCATTATTGTTGATATGACAAAAGAGCCCATATTACCTTGTCTTCTCTCTTGAATTGAATGCCTGCAGATTCCAGCTTAGTCCAACGCACGTGCACCATTATTATTATCCACACTATTCGGTCGTGCAAGTGAAAGGCAATAATAATGATTATATGATGAACTTATTGAGATGAGAAAAGCTGGTATGAACTCAACCTCTCTTGTTTTTGTAAATCTGATTAGTTCATCGTTCCTGATTCAGCCTATTATGAATAAACATGTTTGCAATGACAATTAGAGATTATAGTTTCTTATGCCATGCTTAATTAGCTAGGAGCTTATAATGGTTTACCTTGCGTGCCAACATGCTACTAAAATGGTTGTGATGTGGTATGATAAGGTGGTATCCTCTTTTGAATGATTCGAGTTGCTTGACTTGGCACATGTTCACGCATGTAGTTGAAACAAAATCAACCTGACCTCTACGATATTTATGTTCATGGTGCATTATATCCTACTCATGCTTGCATTCGGTGTTGATTAATTTTAATGCATGTTCATGACTATTGTAGCTCCCTAGCTAGTCGCTTCCCAGTCTTTTGCTAGCCTTCACCTGTACTAAGCGGGAATACTGCTTGTGCATCCAATTCCATGAACCCCAAAGTTGTTCCATATGAGTCCACCATACCTACCTATATACGGTATCTACCTGCCGTTCCAAGTAAATTTGTATGTGCCAAACTCTAAACCTTCAAATAAGCATTATGTTTTGTATGCTCGAATAGCTCATGTATCAATTAGGGTTGTCCGTATCTTCCATGTTAGGCGGGTTATTCTCAAGAGACGTGGACTCCGCTCCTTACTCACGAGAAAATGGCTGGTCACCGGGATGCCTAGTCCCATGCTTTATGCAAATCAAATCAAAATAATTGCAAACAAAACTCCCCCGAGACTGTTGTTAGTTGGAGGCACTCGTTGTTTCGAGCAAGCCATGGATTGATGCTTGTTGGTGGAGGGGGAGTATAAACTTTACCATTCTGTTTGGGAACCACCTATAATGTGTGTAGCATGGAAGATATCGCCATCTCTCAGTTGTTATGTTGACAATGAAAGTGTACCGCTCAAAATATTATTCATATCTATTTCAAAACCGAGCTCTGGCACCTCAAATCCCTGCTTCCCTCTGCGAAGGGCCTATCCATTTACTTTTATGTTGAGTCATCATCCTCTTATTAAAAAGCACCAGTTGGAGAGCACCGCTGTCATTTGCATCCATTACTGTTAGTTTACATTGAGTATGACTTGACTAGATTTTTTTTACCATGAATTACAATGTCTAATCAGTCCTTGATCTTTAAAGGTGCTCTGCATTTATGTTTTGCGGTCTTAGAAAGGGCTAGCGAGATACCATCTTGTTATATCATATCACGATTGTTTTGAGAAAGTGTTGTCATCCGAGATTTATTATTATTGCTCGCTAGTTGATTATGCCATTGATATGAGTAAACATGAGACCTAAAATGTTATTGTGACTATGGTTAGTTCATAATCTTTGCTGAAAACTTGAATGTTGGCTTTACATATTTACAACAACAAGAGCAAACAGATTTTGTAAAAGTTTTTCTTTATCACTTTTAGTTTATCAACTGAATTGCTTGAGGACAAGCAAAAGTTTAAGCTTGGGGGAGTTGATACATCTCCGTCGTATCTACTTTTCCAAACACTTTTGCCCTAGTTTTGGACCTAACTTGCATGATTTGAATGGAACTAACCCGGACTGATGCTGTGTTCAGCAGAATTGCCATGGTGTTATTTTTATGCAAAAATAAAAGTTCTCGGAATGACCTGAAAATCAACAGAGAATTATTTTGGAATATATAAAAAATATTGGAAGAAGAATCCACGTCAGGGGGCCTCCACCTGTCCACGAGGGTGGGGGCACGCCTGCCCCCTGGACGCGCCCCCTGCCTCGTGGGGCCCCTGACGCTCCACCAGCCTCAACCCCGACTCCATATATTCACATTCGGGGAGAAAAAACCCAAAGAGAAGGATTCATTGCGTTTTATGATACAGAACCGCCGCCATGCCCTAACTCTCTCAGGAGGGCTGATCTGGAGTCCATTCTGGGCTCCGGAAAGGGGAATCCGTCTCCATCGTCATCATCAACCTTCCTCCATCACCAATTTGATGATGCTCACCGCCGTGCGTGAGTAATTCCATCGTAGGCTTGCTGGACGGTGATGGGCTGGATGAGATTTATCATGTAACCGAGTTAGTTTTGTTAGGGTTTGATCCCTAGTATCCACTTGTTCTGAGATTGATGTTGCTATGACTTTGCTATGCTTAATGCTTGTCACTAGGGCCCGAATGCCATGATTTCAGATCTGAACCTATTATGTTTTCATCAATATATGAGAGTTCTTGATCCTATCTTGCAAGTTAATAGTCACCTACTATGTGTTATGATTCAGCAACCCCGAAGTGACAATACATGGGACGACTCCTCGTGATGACCGTAGTTTGAGGAGTTCATGTATTCACTATGTGTTAATGCTTTGGTCCAGTACTCTATTAAAAGGAGGCCTTAATATCCCTTAGTTTCCAATAGGACTCCACTGCCACGGGAGGGTAGGACAAAAGATGTCATGCAAGTTCTTTTCCATAAGCACGTATGACTATATTCGGAATACATGCCTACATTACATTGATGAATTGGAGCTAGTTCTGTGTCACCCTATGTTATGATTGTTACATGATGAACCGCATCTGGCATAATTCTCCGTCACCGATCCAATGTCTACGAGCTTTCCATATATTGTTCTTCGCTTATTTACTTTTCTGTTGCTATTGTTACAATCACTACAAAACACCAAAAATACTACTTTTGCTACCGTTACTTTTGCTATCATTACCACTACTCTCATATTAATTTGCTACTAAATACTTTGCTGCAGATATTAAGTTTCCAAGTGTGGTTGAATTGACAACTCAGTTGCTAATACTTGAGAATATTCTTTGGCTCCCTTGTGTCGAATCAATAAATTTGGGTTGAATACTCTACCCTCGAAAACTATTTCGGTCCCCTATATTTGTGGGTTATCAATCTCTTCAACAAAGTAATTTATACGCATCGGAAATAAAATCCGCAAACAATCAGTCCATGACCGAGGTGCTGAGCCACGTCGGAAGCAGTTCGGCATATAGCTCGGATGCAAGTGGCTGGCTCCTTAAAGGGCATTTCCGGCATTAAGATCGGCTAAAACTTTTTCAAGACCAAGGTAATCTATGACACCTCGGATATAGTCCAGCGTTGGAGCTCGGATACATTCTGGTGTTGATGCTCGGAAGCGGTCCGACGTTGGTGCTCGGCTGCAAAAGATACCTCGAATGTAGTCCGGCGTTGGAGCTCGGACGCGAGAGGACACCGCCACACAGGAAACACTTCAAACTCGAGGTGGGCGTAAAAATAACAAGGCATTGATAACGGCCGATAACTTAAAGGGGCTCCTCAGGATACCCGACGTGTAAACTCTTTGGATTTACTTCGGCGATCCTCAAGATCGAATATAAGAAGATTTGTTGAACTAGTTTTCAAGACCGAAGATGAAGAACAGTTCGGAAGAATCGAGGAGCGTCCCCAACTTGAAGACCGGTTCAGGGGGCTACTGACGGTGTCCTGGACTAGGGGGTACTCACCATGTCTTCTCCCGACCAGCTGGATCGGGCCGAGGTCCCCCATGGCGGTTCACTCATGGGCCACTTCGGGCAGCCCATGCCGCACACGAGGAAGATTCCACAAGACTTGATGATCAAGACAAGGACTCCTCTCCACCAACGTATTCGACTAGGACTCTTGTTATCCTAGGCCTCTGGTACATTATATAAGCCGAGGACAGGCTAGTCGCTAGATTATTATGACATTAGTCATCATACCCTCAGGTTTTAGACCACAACATATGATCTCGAGGTAGATCAACTCTGTACTTGATACTCCATCAATATAAACAAGAGCAGGACGTAGGGTTTTACCTCCATCAAGAGGTCCTGAACATGGGTAAAACATCGTCTCCTTCGTTCCTGTTCTCATTGATCCGAGAATCCACAGCTCAGGACCCCCTACCCCGAGATCTGCCGGTTTTGACACCGACACCCGCTTCTTGAAGCCTCATGTGATCCTGGCCGCCGGACAAGGCCCACATCGGCCGGGAATGGCGCTGGAGGGGGGCAACGCGGCGTCGGAGGAACTCCTTCATCACCATGGGCGTAGTCACGCCAAGATCCTTTAGCCTCTTCAACTGGAGCCAGACGAAGGCAAGGCGGGAGTCCGCGAGCTTCTCATGGCCCAGTCGGAGCTGGGAACGGCAGGCGCCGAGGGGGCGAGAGCAAGGGGCTGAGCACACCGACGTCCACATACACCCACCATGCCCGAAACTCGCTTGTCGATGGTGGAAGCTCAAGCATCCTGAGCACTGCCGAGGGCTAGTCAGGTGCAGCGAGAAGAAATGGCGCAGTAGGGCCATGGAAGGGGGAATGCCCACCATGGCCTCGCAGAAGAAAGCAAATACGAAAAGAAGGGAGAATGATTGGGGATCCTGGTGCAACATATGGATCTGATAATGGGAGAGCACGGCATTAAAGAAGGCAGAGAAAGGAGGAACCAGGCTAGCCCACAAGGTGTCGATGAAGAATGGAACCTCGGTGGCTGTCATGTCGATGGAGGCGCGAGATGTGGGCCAGGCCGCCGTCCTCCACCATTCGTTGGAGTCAGCGGTGAGCGTAGGGTGAACCTTGTCCATGGCTTCCTGGTTGAGCACTAGTGACCGGACGACGGTGGGTTCAATGGCCGGGGTGGCCCGGCTGAAGACTGAGACTTCTTCTTTTCCTTCCCCGTTCGCCGGGGCGCTGTGGCAACGAGGAGGGCTGAGCTCGGGACAGATTGGAAGGGGAGGTTATTGTTTCGAAAAGGCAGGAGAGTTGGAGGGGCGCGTCACCAGCAATGGGGGGATAACTGTGTAAGTCACGGTGCCCGCCTAGCCAGGCAGATATCAAGGCTGTGTGGGGAAGCAAAGACGCCCACATCCAATTGACCACCACGTGTCAAGCAAGGCCGCAGGCTGTTTGGGCCCACAGCGCTTCGCACTTGCCCCTTGGCTTCGCCTTGAAGCCAAGTCCGAGCACGCCTTGGGCCCGGGGCCTACTGTCCGCATCCTAAGAACGGGGGTCCCAAGACCTGCCTGCCTACGGCCCACGGCGTGGCTCCACCAGCGGCCCTATACGGCCCATCTTCACCAGCAAAACACATAAGACCCTCGCGAGGGGCCAAGCCTCGTGAGGCGGACGACGCAAGACCTCCTCGGGCGCGGCCTGACCAGGCTGGCTCGCAAGGGGCAGAGAGATCAAGGCAAGGGGCGCCTCGCGAGGTTCCCGTGACGCAACCATGACAACTAGGGCCAGGCGGGCACCAGCGTGCACAGTGTCCTCGTTTCCTCTTTGGTGCTAAATAGGCAAGTGCAGGTGCGGAGTCCCGAGGCGTCAAGGAAAGGTTTCCATATCGGTGCAACGAGACCAAGACTAGCAGGACGGCAGGACGGAGGTCACCGTGGAGCCCAGGACGACATCATCACCAGAGCCCTTGGCAGGCGAAGACCATCTTTTGTCAGGATAGCTTGTACTAGCTGCCACCTTCAAATTGGCCATTGTGGGATCCATTCCTGCCTAATATTTGGGAAGAGGACCCGGGCCTCTATATATAGGACTAGCCACCATCTTAGGGAGGATGATCACATCTTGGACCGGATCCATTCCACCAAGGCCACCACACAAACTCACCAAGCACAAGAGCACCTCTCCTCAGGAGACTGTTCTTCCCTTGTAACTATTCATCCTCAGCCCAAGAGGCAATCCACCACACCACACTGGAGTAGGGTATTACACCACATCGGTGGCCCGAACCAGTATAAATCTTGTGTCCCTTTGTTCTGTGAGTTCGACACACTGAGCCTTGAGATCGCGGTGAGGGTGAGTGCTTGGGGCAGGAGAGATCTTCGTGCGCACCCCTGTGTTCAAACCTCAAGGGTTTTGCCAGAACCCGAAATCCGATAAGGACCTAGATGTGCAAGACCAAATTGTAAGAAACCTAAATATTAGAATGATTCCTGCAAGTGCACAATAATGTGTTATTAGCCAAAGGACCCTGCTTGAACAAACCTCGATGGTAAACCACAGTGTCTCCCATTGTTTCCCTGCAACACACATAAGGAAGATCTTGATCAGGTGAACTGGGAGTTGCCATACTATCAGTAGAATATGTATTGAGTACAGACAAATTCGATTGGTTTCACATGCATAACAATACAAAATTGTACCCGCAGCAAATGAAAATCAAATTGCAAAACTGAATCAAACAGTTAAATGGACAACAAACCAAATGAACCAAAATAGTTAACTGAGCACGACATTGCAGAATAGAAACATGTACTAGAAGATAAAACAGTTAACAAAACAAAGAATGCTTGAGAACAGTACTACAAAATGGAGCAATTATTAGAGCAAAGTGTTAATGGAACATTACATTTCAGAGGACCACACTGTTAACTGAACATCAGATTCCATGTTAACATTACAGAGGACAAATCACTAGAAGGCACTGGCGGTGGCCTCGAGAAAACAACATGAACTGTATTATAAAGTAGATAGCCATGTGGTGGTGTCGATGGTGGCTTCGAATACGAGGTGCTCCTACAAGATCTGGCAGTCGACACGCATGGCAGCCATAGCGACCTCGTGCGCGTGTGCGGCCACATGCTACTGAGCTCCATGTTATACTGCATGCAAAATGGCTGTGGGCGGCGCTTAATTGGAGTAGGGGGCAGTGATTTTGGTGGAAGGTGTTGCACCATCGATCGGGGCATGTGGGACAGGAAAGGAGGAGGATGGTGTGGGTGGGGTGTGGATTACCTGACCATATCAACGAGGCCGCGTAGCAAGAAGAAGGTGTAACGCCCTCAATGCGTCTATATCTCCCATGTGTCGAAGCACAACTTAGAGGCATAACCGCATTGAAAGTAATGTCGCAAGTGAGGTAATCTTCACACAACCCATGTAATACATAAGGGAAAGAGATACATAGTTGGCTTACAATCGCCATTTCACACAATACATGAATAAAGCATTACAACATCCAAATACATTCAAGGTCCGACTACGGAACCCAAAATAAAAGAAGACTACCCCAAATGCTACACAGATCCCTGATCGACCCCAACTGGGCTCCACTACTGATCAACTAGAACGAAACAACATAAAGGACAAGATCTTCAACGAGCTCCTCCTTGAGCTTGGTTGCGTCACCTGCTCGGTAACATCGGCACCTGCAAACTGGTTTTGGAAGTAACTGTGAGTCACGGGGACTCAGCAATCTCACACCCTCGTGATCAAGACTATTTAAGCTTATAGGTAGGGTAAAAGGTATGAGGTGGAGCTGCAGCAAGCGACTAGCATATATGGTGGCTAACATATTCGCAAAAGAGAGCGAGAAGAGAAGGCAAAAGCACGGTCGAACAACTATGATCAAGAAGTGATCCTAGAACAACCTACGTCAAACATAACTCCAACACCGTGTTCACTTCCCGGACTCCGCTGAGAAGAGACCATCACGGTAACACACGCGGTTGGTGCATTTTAATTAATATCAACTTCAGGTTTTCTACAACCGGACATTAACAAATTCCCATCTGCCCATAACCGCGGGCACGGCTTTTGAAAGTTCAAAACCCTGCAGGGGTGTCCCAACTTAGCCCATCACAAGCTCTCATGGTCAATGAAGGATATTCCTTCTAGCGGGAAGGCCCGATCAGACTCGGAATCCCGGTTACAAGACATCTCGACAATGGTAAAACAAGTCCAGCAACACCGCCCGAATGTGCCGACAAATCCCGATAGGAGCTGCACATATCTCGTTCTCAGGGCACACTAAGATGAGACTAGCTACGAGTAAAACCAACCCTCAAGTTTCCCCGAGGTGGCCCCGCAGGTAGCTCAGTTCGGACCAACACTCAGAGGAGCACTGGCCCATGGGGGGGTTAAAATAAAGATGACCCTTGAGTCCGCGAAACCCAAGGGAAAAAGAGGCTAGGTAGCGAATGGTAAAACCAATGTTGGGCATTGCTGGAGGAGTTTTATTCAAGGCGAACTGTCAAGGGGTTCCCATTATAACCCAACCGCGTAAAGAACGCAAAATCCGGGAACATAACACCGATATGACGGAAACTAGGGCGGCAAGAGTGGAACAAAACACCAGACATAAGGCCGAGCCTTCCACCCTTTACCAAGTATATAGATGCATTAATTAAATAATATATATTGTGATATCCCAACCAATAACCATGTTCCAAACATGGAACAAGCTCCAATCTTACATGGAACAAGCTCCAATCTTCACCTGCAACTAACAACTCTATAAGAGGGGCTGAGCAAAGCGGTAACATAGCCAAACAACGGTTTGCTAGGACAAGGTGGGTTAGAGGCTTGGCTTAACAATACGGGAGGCATGATAAAGCAAGTGGTAGGTATCGCATCATAGGCATAGCAAAAGGGCAAGCAACTAGCAAGCAAAGATAGAAGTGATTTTGAGGCTATGGTCATCTTGCCTGAAATCCCGCAAGGAAGAAGAACAAGTCCGTGAAGAAGGAAAACAGACGTAGTTGAACGGGTCCTCATAAACGCGACGTCATCGGAACCAACCCGAAGAAGCAAACACCGGAAAGAAGCACACGACATAGTAAACAACCAACACATGACCATGGTATGATATGCGGGATGCGGTATGCGATGCATATGCATGATTTGCAAAGGAATGATTGAACCTGGCCTCAACTTGGAAATCCAAGAGTTCCACTAGAAAGGTGAGGTGATTTCAGTCGAAATCGATATAAAGATCACCGGAATCGGATGCACTGTTTGGAAATGGCAAGCAAAACAAATATGGCACCGGTCTGCGATAAACAGCAAGTAGCCATCTAAATGCATCGAGATAAATAAGCTACAACACTCAAACATGACAACAAAATACATGGCAGGGATCCACTCATGAATCTTGACAAAAGATGAACACTGAGATACGGCTAATTCATCCATTAACATGTTCAAACAAGCATGGCAAAAGTGCAAATGATAACAGGTTTCAGACTTGGTGAAATTAACACAAGTCTGGAATTTATCATCAGGAAGCACACTTTAGAGCATGAAAACTACATGCTACAGGAACATAACATGGCAAAGCAAGGCATGGCATGAAGCTACTCAAAGCACTTAACAAAATTCCCTTAGTGACCTTGAGCCAAAAGGGATCAGAAAATGCAATTGCAAGCATGTGAACATGGCAAAAACATAAACAGATCTCAGACTTAGCGAAAAACTAGAGCATGCAAATCAGTTAACGAGTAGGCATGTTTACGAGCTCGATGCACTCACTACAGAGCATGGCATGACAAACTAAGAATACAACCATCAAGAATACATGGCATAGAAGCTAGACATGGCAAGAACAACAACATAGCATGCACGGATCAATAGCAACATCTGCGGCAAAATCGCTAAACATGTCGACAATCTGCCAGGATTCACAATATAGCAAAAGTAGAGCTCGATTGACACAAGCTAGGATGCTCCATAAATGCAAACAAATACATGGATGGATAGAGCACCACAATGTTAACAAACCATCCTTAATGATCATCCTCAAAAGAGGCACGTATCACTAGGAAACAACATGAACATATGGCATACCGACAAAATCAGGACAAGGACTTAGAGAAATTCTAAGTCCCTGAAATCAACATTACCGATTACGCTACTTTGCAAGCTTGTGCTAGTCACCATAAATATCACAAAAATACATGGCAAGTACCACTGTAAAGATGGAATGGCATATAACAAAACACATGTAGAGCTCAGGGTCATATCAAGCACTCATTAATCATGGCAAAAATGACAAGTAGCTATTTGATGAAACAGATCTGACAAATTCACCACATAGCCCTCTTCCAACAGCATTTCGGGCATCAAGATGAGCTCAAATGAAAATGATGCAATGACATGAAATGATGTACTCGTCGAGATGAACATTTTGATATGCTAAACGCACAAAACGGCGCTACGATGCAGAGTTATGACAAGATGAAAAGAGGCACATGAAACTGGAATCTGGGGACTTAGAGAAATATAACCTCACTAAACAAATACACCGGGCTGGAGGGAGTGGGCCGGCGGGGACGGAGCTGGGCTGCGGCGAGGACGATTGGGCCGGCCCACGCGGGCGCGGTCAATGGAGGGAGCGGATCGGGTCTCTCCCGATCCATCTGGAGGGCGGCGGTGGTCTGAGCAAGCTCGGCTCCGGCGGCTGTCGCCGGTGACGCGGTCGGGCCCGGCGAGGAAGGCGGATCCGGCGAGCTCCATGCCGGATCTGGACGGAGCCGGAGGAAGGGAGGCGACGGCGAGGGAAGGCGGCGTTGGGACGGCGCAAGGCGGCGCCAGCGATGGTGGCCCGCGGCGACGAGGGCGCACGGCGGCGGGGAAAGCTGGTGGCGAGGCAGGCGTGAACGCTGGCGAGAAGAGAGCAGGCGGCGGCGGAGCTTCATCGGCGGAGGCGGGCGGTGCGCGGGACGGCCGATCGGGCCGAGAGGGCCGCGGCTGGGCCCGACGGGCCTGGCGGGTGGCGCGGCGAAGTGGGGAAGGACCATGGCGACGTGTCGCGCTGCTGTTGGCCTGGAGCGGTGGCGCGGCTGATGTGGCGGCCCCTGATTCGTCGGGGTGATGTGGCGGCGGGGTGGACATGTCCGGCCAGCGCGGGGAGGAGTGTCCGGCGGCGCGGGGAGGAGTTTTTAGGGTTTCATCTGCGCGAATTTCGAAGGGGATCATATATATATATATATATATATATATATATATATATATATATATATATGTAGAAGGAGCTAGGAGAGTCCAAATGAGGTGCGGTTTTCGGCCACGCGATCGTGATCAAACGACCGAGATGATGGAGAGGTCTAGGTGGGTTTTGGGCCAAATTGTAAGGGTGTTGGGCTGCAACACGAACGAGGCCTTCTCGGTCCCTCGGTGAACCATTGGAGTATCAAACAAAGTCCAAATGGCACGAAACTTGATAGGTGGTCTACGGGCAGTAAACCAAGGCCGCATGACAAGTCTCGGTCCAATCCGAAAACGTTTATCACCCGCACATGAAAAGAGGTAGAAAGGGACACCGGGTGACATAGGAGCGCCAGATTACAAAACGGACAACGGGGAAAATGCTCGGATGCATGAGACAAACATGTATGCAAAAGAAATGCACATGATGACATGATATGGAATGCATGACACGCAAGCAATGACAACAAACAACAGCGAATAACTGGAGCACACCTGGCACATCGGTCTCGGGGCGTTACAGAAGGGTCGGCGGCGAGGAGGCCACATAGCAAGAAGAAGGGTCACCGGTGAGGAAGCGGCGCTACAAGAAAAAGGGTCGACGGCGAGGAGGCGTCGCTGCAAGAAGAAGGGTAGCCGGTGAGGTGGCGGCGCTGCAAGAAGAAGGGTCGCTGGCGAGGAGGCTGAGCTGCCTGTAAGCAGCAGTGAAGGTTTGAACTTGGAAAGCAAGGAGGAATAGTGATAATGTGGCTTTTGGTAGGATGGAGGGGCGGGGAGATAGATATTTCCGCGGTGGTAAAAAAATTTCGCTCAGTGCCGCGAGAAACTAGCGCGCAATTGTGGTTCAAGCGGGGGCGGTGGACTATAGACGACGAAGCTTCCTGCGTAAGCCATACAAGACGGTGCGCCAAGATATTTTATATAGCATCCCACATGATTCTTTCTAGTAAATTGTTTATGGTATACCTGATTTTTTCATTATGTTTTGAAAGACAAAATGGTGTTATAAAGAGAAAGGATGGTGTTTGAATTACTAGAACACTTACGTACAGTGAAGACGCAACTAGTACATGAGTTTCGTGTTTAAATTTGGAATTATTCTAGGTTTGTTTGGCATTTTTATGTATTATTTGAGTTTCTAGGCATTTAATGTGCATAATTCAAACTTGAACTACAAGCACATGCTCCAATGCACCAAAGTTTGTTGAAAAATCACATGTGTGTCTTTGGGTGAATTTATAGGTCCCATGCAAGAAATGGGAATGAAATTCAAACATCTGGGCGTCGTGGGTCAGCCGGAAAGATTGAGAAACTTGGTTTTTAAATTCCTGTAAATCCAAAACATGCCTGAAAATCATGAAAATTGGCATGGTGTCATGACATGGCACCAACATGCTGCGGTAACTTTTTGGCTGAATTGGGACAAGCTTTGGTGTAAGCTTCTTGCAAACCGGAGCTTCCCTCAAGAAGGCTTGTGGTTCCAAGAGGAAATGTGTCACCTCCGTGTGCGAAACGAGATACGTACACTGCCTTCTCCCGCCTTAATTTTTTTGAAGCAAATATGCCCTAGAGGCAATAATAAAGTTGTTATTTATATTTCCTTATATCATGATAAATGTTTATTATTCATGCTTGAATTGTATTAACTGGAAACTTAGTACATGTGTGAATACATAGACAAACAGAGTGTCCCTAGTATGCCTCTACTTGACTAGCTCATTAATCAAAGATGGTTAAGTTTCCTAGCCATGGACACATGTTGTCATTTGATGAACGGGATCACATCATTAGGGAATGATGTGATGGACAAGACCCATCCATTAGCTTCGCACTATGATCGTTTAGTCTATTGCTATTGCTTTCTTCATGACTTATACATGTTCCTATGACTATGGGATTATGCAACTCCCGAATACCGGAGGAACACTTAGTGTGCTCTCAAACGTCACAACATAACTGGGTGATTATAAAGATGCTCTACAGGTGCCTCCGATGGTGTTTGTTGAGTTGGCAGAGATCGAGATTAGGATTTGTCACTCCGATTGTCGGAGAGGTATCTCTGGGCCCTCTCGGTAATGCACATCACTATAAGCCTTGCAAGCAATGTGACTAATGATTTAGTTATGGGATGATGCATTACGGAACGAGTAAAGAAACTTGCCAGTAATGAGTGTGAACTAGGTATTGAGATACCGACGATCGAATCTCGGGAAAGTAACATATCGATGATAAAGGGACAACATATGTTGCTATGCGGTTTGACTGATAAAGATCTTCGTAGAATATGTAGGAACCAATATGAGCATCCAAGTTCCGCTATTGGTTATTGACCGAAGATGAGTCTCGGTCATGTCTACATAGTTTTCGAACCCATAGGGTCCGCGCGCTTAACATTCGATGACGATTGTTATTATGAGTTATGTGATTTGATGTACCGAAGGTTGTTCGGAGTCTTGGATGAGATCCCGAACATGAAGAGGAGTCTCAAAATTGTCGATATGTGAAGATCAATATATTCTAAGGCTATATTCGAACATCGAAAAGGTTCCGAGTGATTCGGGTATTTTTCGGAGTACTGAGGAGTTACGGGAATTCACCGGGAGAAGTAATGGGCCTTATTGGGCTTTAGTGGAGAGAGGGGAGAAGGGCCAAGAGGTGCCACGCGCCTCCCCCCTACCCAAACCGAATTGGACAAGGGGTGGGGTGCGGCCCCCTTTCCTTCTTCCTCTCCCTGTCTTTCCTTCTCTCCTACTCCGAATAGGAAAGAGGAGGGGAATCCTACTTGGGCTGGGGAGTCCTAGTAGGATTCCCGACACCTGGTGCGCCCCCTTAGGGCCGGCCACGTCTTCCCTCCCCTCCTTTATATACGTGGCCAGGGGACACCCCATAGACACACAAGTTGATTGTGTTAGTCGTGTGCGGTGCCCCCCTCCACAGATTTCCACCTTGGTCATATCGTTGTAGAGCTTAGGCAAAGCCCTGTGTCGGTAAGTACATCATCACCGTCATCACACCGTCGTGCTGATGAAACTCTCCCTCGACCTCAGCTGGATCTAGAGTTCATGGGACGTCACCGAGCTGAACGTGTGCAGATCGCGGAGGTACGGTGCCTTCGGTGCTAGGATCGTCGGATCGTGAAGACGTATGACTACATCAACCGTGTTGTTATAACACTTCCGCTTACGGTCTACGAGGGTACGTGGACAACGCTCTTCCCTTCTTGTTGCTATGCATCACCATGATAGATCTTGCATGTGCGTAGGAATTTTTTTGAAATTACTACGTTCCCCAACATTTTTACATAGGCAGATTAGACCAAATAGAAGTATCATGCTAAATTTTGGAATTATTCCGGGTTTGTTTGGCCTTTTATACATTAATTGAGTTTCTGCACATTTAATGTGCATAATTCAAATTTGAACTACAAGCGCATGCTCCAGTGCACCAAAGTTGGTTGAAAAATCACATGTGTGTCCTTGGGTGTATTTATAGGTCCCATGCAAGAAATGGGAATGAAATTCAAACATCTAGGCACCGTGGCTCGGCCAGAAATATTGAGAAACTTGGTTTTCCTGTAAATCCAAAACACGCCTAAAAATCATGAAACTTGGCATGGTGTCATGACATGGCACCAACATGCTGCAGTAATTTTTTTGGTCGAATTGGGACAAGCTTTGGTGTAAGCTTCTTGCAAACCGGAGCTTCCCTCAAGAAGGCGCGTGGTTCCGAGAGGGAACGTGTCACCTCCGTGTGTGAAACATGATACGTACACTGCCTTCTCCCGCCTTAATTTTTTTACACAGGCAGATTAGAAGACCAAATAGAAGTATTGTGCTAAATTTTGGGATTATTCCGGGTTGGTTTGGCCTTTTTATACATTAATTTAGTTTCCGCGAATTTAATGTGCATAATTCAAATTCGAACTACAAGCACATGCTTGAGTGCACCAAAGTTGGTTGAAAAATCACATGTGTGTCCTTGGGTGTATTTATAGGTCCCATGCAAGAAATGGGAATGAAATTCAAACATCTGGGCGTCGTGGCTCGACCGGAAAGATTGAGAAACTTGGTTTTTTAATTCCTATAAATCCAAAACACGCTTGAAAATCATGAAACTTGGCATGGTGTCATGACATGGCACCAACATGTTGCGGTAATTTTTTTGGTCAAATTGGAACAAGCTTTGGTGTAAGCTTCTTGCAAACCGGAGCATTCCTCAAGAAGGCTCGTGGTTCCGAGAGGGAATGTGTCACCTCCGTGTGTGAAACGAGATATGTACACTGCCTTCTCCCGCCTTAATTTTTTGCACAGGCAGATTAGACCAAACAGAAGTATCGTACTAAATTTTGGAATTATTCCGGGTTCGTTTTGCCTTTTTTATACATTAATTGAGTTTCTGCACATTTAATGTGCATAGTTCAAATTTGAACTACAAGCACATGCTCCAGCGCACCAAAGTTGGTTGAAAAATCACATGTGTGTCCTTGGGTGAATTTATATGTCCCATGCAAGAAATGGGAATGAAATTCAAACATCTGGGCGTCGTGGCTTGGCCGGAAAGATTGAGAAACTTCGTTTTTTAATCCTCTAAATCCAAAACACACCTGAAAATCATGAAACTTGGCATGATGTCATGACATGGCACCAACATGCTGCCGTAATTTTTTGGCTGAATTGGAACAAGCTTTGGTGTAAGCTTCTTGCAAACCGGAGCTTCCCTCAAGAAGGCTCGTGGTTCCGAGAGGGAACATGTGACCTCCGTGTGCGAAACGAGATACGTACACTACCTTCTCCCGCCTTACTTTTTTTACATAGGCAGATTAGACCAAATAGAAGTATCGTGCTAAAATTTTGAATTATTCTCGGTTCGTTTAGCTTTTTTATACATTAATTGAGTTTCTGCGCATTTAATGTGCATAATTCAAATTTGAACTACAAGCATAGGCTCCAGTGCACCAAAGTTGTTTGAAAAATCACATGTGTGTCCTTGGGTGAATTTATAGGTCCCATGCAAGAAATGGTAATGAAATTCAAACATCTGGGCATCGTGGCTCAGCCGGAAAGATTGAGAAACTAGGTTTTTTTAATTCCTGTAAATCCAAAATACGCCGGAAAATCATGAAACTTGGCATGGTGTCATGACATGGCACCAACATGCTGTGATAATTTTTCTGTCCGATTTGCGAAGGCGCACACATTAAAATCAACAAAGTCAATTTGGAACAAGTGTTGCCAAGTTACAAATCGAAAACACAAGTATTATTGAAACCATGGGCGCTCTACTTACCATTTACGTGTCACCACACGTCCCCTTTTTTATTGGCTAGGAGGTGTCATGTGGGGTAGCTATTTGAGTACGGGAGGCATGTGATCAGACCCCTGCGCTTGCTCATCAGGAGGAGAGCCCTTTGACCGCTACCCGCCGCACACCTCCCTCCCAATGTCTCCATTATTGGCGCCCGAGCCCCTGTTCTACGGCGTGGCTGTGTGTCTCATTGGACTGAGATTTAAGATCGAAAATGAAAATCTGAAAAGAAAGTTTTGCACGGATCTTGATGTAAGATCTGACGGGCCTATATAGCATCGACTACGACTTATAGCAAGCATGCTGAATATAAGGACAATGATAGTGGATAATAATTGCCTTACATTTTTAGGAACATAATTAAAAAAGCCACATGTGGCAACGCCCGAAATACACAAGGGCAAAAGAAGAAGGAAGACAACGATCTGCCTCGCTGATCTCTATGTTGCTGCAGGCCGCGGGAACTAGTCTCTGCGGCGAGCGGCGATGAGCTCTTTCTTGTCCTCAAGATGCTGCTTGAGAGCATCCACGGATTCCTCCACCAGCCTTCTGTGCTCGATATGTAGCATGGCATTATCGTCCATAAGTTTCTCGATGATGACGTCGGTCCTCTTCAACAAGGCAGTTGTCTCCTCCTGCTGCTCTGCACTTTCGACGATCTTCGCCCTCAGCAGGTCGTGCTCGGCTTGGAGCTTCGCATTACTCTCATTTAGTTGTCGGATGACGTCGGTAGCCTCTTCAAAAGAGGCTTTCATGTCGTCCTGCAACCTTGTCCAGCTGAAGATCTGATCCATCTGGCTATGGACGATCGCATGCATGCGCCTGTAAGAGTCCTCGCCTGCCCGCGAGACATATTCCTAGGCTTCCGTGGCACGGGAGGACATCTCTGCTGCATTCGCGGTGCAGTGGGACATCTCTTGTGCTTCCGCGGCACGGCCGGACCAGTCTGTCGCATCGATGGCACGGCGGGACCTGCGTGCTGCTTTGGCAGCGTGGCGGGACCTCTATGCTGCTACGCCGCGCGGCGGGTCATGCCAGCTGCGTTTGCGGCGAGGCGGGACATCTCTCGTGCTTCCGCTTCCATGCTCGCATCTCCCTGGTGGCAATCTCTCGACCCATAACTCACGCTGGCCATGGCAGATGCAAAGGGAACGATGATGAATGACTTTGTTTTTGTGGATGAGGAGTTGAGGAAGAATGTGCAGTCATCTTGGAGTAGTAGTATTTATAACCGAGTAGTAATACGCTCCTAAGTGGGAAACTGTTTAGGTTTTGATCAGTGCGAACAGGTTTGCAATTTGGAATGTGACAGGGCGCATGCTCAAAATTTACTGATGGCTATAAGTGTGGCACTATTTCGGAAGGCGTAACGTGGGCACGTACGCCTTCTCAGCCGCGTACATGGCGTTTGCACCATAGGGTGCACCGCAATAGGCAATGTCAGCACACATCTTGTTCCAACAACCGTGCACGCTCGTTATTACCATCGCGCACACTTCTTTTAATTAGAATGTGTGTGCCCGTCTACTGCACACACGTTGATCTATCTAATTGTTTCAGTTTGTTGTGGCTAATCGCAAACAGTTCATCCAAGTGAAGTGTATGCCATCAATCGCAGCCACTTTGATCTGGCTGACCCATTTCTGTTCTGTTGCCTAATCGCAAACAGTTAATCCTTCTGAAGCATATGCCCTCAGTCACACACACCTTGTTCTCTGACCATTTCTTTTGTGTTGCCTAATCACAAACAGTTCATCCGAGTGAACCTTATGCTGTATATCACACACGCCTTCATCAGGCTGCCCGTTTCTTTTGTTCCGCCCCATCGCAAACAGTTCATTGGCCTGAACCATATGCCTTGTATCACACACGAAACTAAAATCTGAATCGTGTTTGATGGCTCCGCCATCGCAAGTGTTTTGCACCCTTTTACGGTTCTTTTACACCACCGTTTGCGATTATTGCATCGCACATAGTTTCGTCGAAGGGTCTCTAATCATAGTGTCACGTTAGCAGCATCCTGCAGCAGTGTACAGCTGTAAAATGGAGGAGAATAGTTCTGTCAGTGAACATATACTCAGAATGTCTGGGTACCACAACCACTTGACTCAACTGGGAGTTAATCTTCCTAATGATAGTGTCATTGAAAGAGTTCTTCAATCACTGCCACCAAGCTACAAAAGCTTCATGATGAACTATAATATGCAAGGGATGGATAAGACAATTCCCGAGCTCTTCGCAATGCTAAAAGTTGCGGAGGTAGAAATCAAGAAGGAGCATCAAGTGTTGATGGTTAACAAGACCACTAGTTTCAAAAAGAAGGGCAAAGGGAAGAAAGAGAACTTCAAGAAGAACGACAAGCAAGTTGGTGCTCAAGTGAAGAAGCCCAAGTCTGGACCTAAGCCTGAGACTGAGTGCTTCTACTACAAAGGGAGTGGTCACTAGAAGCGAAACTGCCCCAAGTATTTGGTGGATAAGAAGGATGGCAAAGTGAAAAGTATATTTGATATACATGTTATTGATGTGTACCTTACAAATGCTTGTAGTAGCACCTGGGTATTTGATACTGGTTTTGTTACTCATATTTGCAACTCAAAATAGGGGCTACGGATTAAACGAAGAATGGCTAAGGACGAGGTGACAATGCACCTGGGAAATGGTTCCAAAGTCGATGTGATCGCCGTCGGCATGCTACCTCTACATCTACCTTCAGGATTAGTTTTAGACCTGAATAATTGTTATTTGGTGCCAGCGTTAAGCATGAACATTATATCTGGATCTTGTTTGATGCGAGGCGGTCAATCATTTAAATCAGATAATAATGGTTGTTCTATTTATATGAGTAATATCTTTTATGGTCATGCACCCTTGATGAGTGGTCTACTTTTGTTGAATCTCGATAGTAGTGATACACATATTCATTGTATTGAAGCCAAAAGATACAAGTTTAATAATGATAGTGCAACTTATTTGTGGCACTGCCGTTTAGGTCATATTGATGTAAAGCACATGAAGAAACTCCATGCTGATGGGCTTTTGGAATCACTTGATGCTTGCGAACAATGCCTCATGGGCAAGATGACTAAGACTCCGTTCTCCGGAACAATGGAGCGAGCAACAGACTTATTGGAAATAATGCATACTGATGTATGCGGTCCGATGAGTGTTGATGCTCGCGATGGGTATCATTATTTTCTGACCTTCACAGATGATTTGAGCATATATGGGTATATCTACTTAATGAAACATAAGTATGAAACATTCGAAAGTTCAAAGAATTTCAGAGTGAAGTGGAAAATCATCGTAACAAGAATATAAAGTTTCTACGATCTGATCGTGGAGGTGAATATTTGAATTATGAGTTTGGTATTCACTTGAAACAATGTGGAATAGTTTCGCAACTCACGCCACCTGGAACACCATAGCGTAATGGTGTGTCCGAACATCGTAACCACACTTTATTAGATATGGTGCGATCTATGATGTCTCTTCCTAATTTACCACTCTCGTTTTGGGTTATGCTTTAGAGACGGCTGCATTCACGTTAAATAGGGAACCATCTTAATCCATGGAGACGGCACCATATGAACTCTGGTTTGGCAAGAAACCCAAGTTGTCGTTTCTTAAAGTTTGGGGCTGCGATGCTTATGTGAAAAAGCTTCAACCTGATAAGCTCGAACCCAAATCGGAGAAATGTGCCTTCATAGGATACCCAAAGGAGACTGTTGGGTACACCTTCTATCACAGATCCGAAGGCAAGATATTCGTTGCTAAGAATGGATCCTTTCTAGAGAAGGAGTTTCTCTCGAAAGAAGTGAGTGGGAGGAAAGTAGAACTTGATGAGGTAATTGTACCTTCTCCCTTATTGGAAATTAGTTCATCACAGAAATCAGTTCCAGTGATTCCTACACCAATTAGTGAGGAAGCTAATGATAATGATCATGAAACTTCTGATCAAGTTACTACCGAACCTCGTAGGTCAACCAGAATAAGATTCGCACCAGAGTGGTATAGTAATCCTGTTCTGGAGGTCATGTTACTTGACCATGACGAACCTAAGAACTATGAGGAAGCGATGATGAGCCCTGATTCCGCGAAATGGCTTGAGGCCATGAAATCTGAGATGGGATCCATGCATGAGAACAAAGTGTGGACTTTGGTTGACTTGCCCTATGATTGGCAAGCCATAGAGAATAAATGGATCTTCAAGAAGAGACTGACGCTGATGGTAATGCTACTATCTACAAAGCTTGACTTGTTGCGAAAGGTTTTCAACAAGTTCAAGGAGTTGAGTATGATGAGACCTTCTCACCCGTAGCGATGCTTAAGTCTGTCCGAATCATGTTAGCAACTGCCGCATTTTATGATTATGAAATTTGGCAAATGGACGTCAAAATTGCATTCCTTGTGCATCAAAGCATATGGTTTTATACAGAATTTTGGAGAAGCCTGTATTTACTAGAAAGTGAGTGGGAGCTCTATAGCATTTCTGATATTATATGTGGATGACATACTGTTGATCAGAAATGATATTGAATTTCTAAATAGCATAAAAGGATACTTGAATAAGAATTTTTCAATGAAAGACCTCGGTGAAGCTACTTATATATTGGGCATCAAGATCTATAGAGATAGATCAAGACGCTTAATTGGACTTTCACAAAGCACATACCTTGATAAAGTTTTGAAGAAGTTCAAAATGGATTAGTCAAAGAAAGGGATCTTGACTCTGTTACAAGGTGTGAAGTTGAGTCAGACTCAATGCCCGACCACTTCAAAAGATAGAGAGAAAAGGAAAGTCATTCCCTATGCCTCAGCCATAGATTCTATCATGTATGCAATGATGTGTACCAGACCTGATGTGTGCCTTGTTATAAGTTTAGCAGGGAGGTACCAAAGTAATCCAGGAGTGGATCACTGGACAATGGTCAGGAACATCCTGAAATAGCAAAAGGACTAAGGATATGTTTCTCATTTATGGAGGTGCCATAAAGCTCGTCGTAAACGGTTACGTCGATGCAAGCTTTGACGCTGATCTAGATGACTCTAAGTCACAAACCAGATACATATTTATATTGAATGGTGGAGTTGTCAGTTGGTGCAGTTCTAAGTAGAGCGTCGTGGCGGGATCTACGTCTGAAGCAGAGTACATAGCTGCTTCAGAAGTAGCAAATGAAGGAGTCTAGATGAAGGAGTTCATATCCGATCTAGGTGTAATACCTAGTGCATCGGGTCATTCTGAGAACTTTTATTTCTGCACAAAAATAACACCATGGCAATTCTGCTGAATACAGCGCCAGTCCGGGTTAGTTCCATTCAAATCCTGCAAGTTAGAGTCCAAAACAAGGTCAAAAGTGTTTGGAAAAGTAGATACGTTGGAGACGTATCAGTAGGGAGCGCCAAGAGAGAGGAGTCCTACTAGGAATCCAAGTCCTAGTAGGATTCCACTTGGTGGAAGGGGCAAGAAGGAAGGGAGAGGGAGAGGGAAAGGGGGGCGTCGCCCCCTTCCCCTTGTCTAATTCGGACTGCAAGGGGGCGCAACCAGCCCCTTGCGGCCCTCCTCTCTCTCCACTAAGGCCCATGAAGGCCCATTAGTTCCCCCCCGGGGGGGGGGGTTCTGATAACCCTACGGCACTCCGATAGTTATCCGGTACCTCACGTAACTCATCGGGTGTCCGAATAACATCGTCCAATATATCATTCTTGATCTCATCATAAACACATAACTCATAACAAATCTTCATCGAACGTTAAGCATGCGGACGCTACGGCTTCAAAAACTATGTAGACATGACCGAGACACATCTCCGGTCAATAACCAATAGCGGAACCTAGATGCTCATATTGGCTCCTACATATTCTACGAAGATCTTTATCGGTCAAACCACATAACAACATACGTCATTCCCTTTGTCCTCGGTATGTTACTTTTCCGAGAATCGATCGTCGGTATCATCATACCTAGTTCAATCTCATTACCGACAAGTCTCTTTACTCATTCCGTAATGCATCATCCTGTAACTAACTCATTAGTCACATTGCTTGCAAGGCTCATAGTGATGTACATTACCAACAGGGCCCAAAGATACCTCTCCGATACACGGAGTAACAAATCCTAATCTCGATCTATGCCAACTCAACAAGCACCATTGGAGACACCTGTAGAGCATCTTTATAATCACACAGTTACCTTGTGACATTTGATAGCACACAAGGTGTTCCTCCGGTATTCGGGAGTTGCATAATCTCATAGTCAGAGGAACATGTATAAGCCATGAAGAAAACAATAGCAATAAAACTAAACGATCATTATGCTAAGCTAACGGATGGTTCTTGTCAATCACATCATTCTCTAATGATGTGATCCCATTCATCAAATGAAAACACATGTCTATGGTCAAGAAACTTAACCATCTTGGATTAACGAGCTAGTCAAGTACAGGCATACTAGGGACACTCTGTTTGTCTATGTTTTCACACATGTACTAAGTTTTCGGTTAATACAATTCTAGCATGAATAATAAACATTTATCATGATATAAGGAAACATAAATAACAACTTTATTATTGCCACTAGGGCATATTTCCTTCAGAACTACTTTCCAATTCGAGAGAAGGTACAACTACCTCATCAAGTTCTACTTTCCTCCCACTCACTTTTTTCGAGAGAAACTCCTTCTCTAGAAAGGATCCATTCTTAGCAATTAATATCTTGTCTTCGGATCTGTGATAGAAGGTGTACCCAACAGTTTCCTTTGGGGATCCTATGAAGACGCATTTCTCCGATTTGGGTTCGAGTTTATCAGGCTGAAGCTTTTTCACATAAGCATCACAACCCGAAACTTTAAGAAACAGCAGCTTAGGTTTCTTGCCAAACCACGGTTCATATGATGTCATCTCAACAGATTTAGATGGTGCCCTATTTAACGTGAATGCAGCCATCTCTAAAGCATAATCCTAAAATGATAGTGGTAAATCGGTAAGAGACATCATAGATCGCACCATATCTAATAAAGTATGGTTACGACGTTTGGACACACCATTACGCTGTGGTGTTCCAGGTGGCATGAGTTGCGAAACTATTCCACATTGTTTCAAATGAAGACCAAACTCGTAACTCAAATATTCGCCTCCATGATCAGATCGTAAAACTTTATTTTCTTGTTACGATGATTTTCCACTTCACTCTGAAATTCTTTAAACTTTTAAAATGTTTCACACTTATGTTTCATTAAGTAGATATACCCATATCTTCTTAAATCATCTGTGAAGGTCAGAAAATAATGATACCCGCCGCGAGCCTCAACACTCATCGGACCACATACATCAGTATGTATTATTTCCAGTAAGTCAGTGGCTCGCTCCATTGTTCTGGAGAACGGATTTTTAGTCATCTTGCCCATGAGGCATGGTTCACAAGCATCAAGTGATTCCAAAAGCCCATTAGCATGGAATTTCTTCATGCACTTTACACCAATATGACCTAAATGGTGGTGCCACAAATAAGTTGCACTATCATTGTTAACTTGCATCTTTTGGCTTCAATATTATGAATATGTGTATCATTACAATCGAGATTCAACAAAAATAGACCACTCATCAAGGGTGCATGACCATAAAAGATATTACTCATATAAATAGAACAACCATTATTCTCTGATTTAAATGAATGACCGCCTCGCATCAAACAAGATTCAGATATAATGTTCATGCTCAACGCTGGCACCAAATAACAATTATTCAGGTCTAAAACTAATCCCGAAGGTAGATGTAGAGGTAGCGTGCCAACGGCGATCACATCGACCTTGGAACCATTTCTGACGTGCATCGTTACCTCGTCCTCAGCCAATCATCGTTTAATCCATAGCCCCTGTTTCGAGTTGCAAATATGAGTAACAGAACCAGTATCAAATATCCAGGCGCTACTACGAGCATTAGTAAGGTACACATCAATAACATGTATATCAAATATACCTTTTTTGACTGGAAAATGTGAGGCAAAAGCCCCACAGCATTTTATTAAAACTCAACCACAGAACAGACAGAGAGGTTTTGAAATGAAAAGCTAACTATAGAGGTAAAGGCCTACTTACCTATGGAGCTATTTACACAAATACACAGATATATACATGGATACATACAACCAACAAGGGCAAAGAATTAACCCAAGCTAACAGCAATGGTTTTAAACTAGGCTTGAATCTGTGAGCGTGCAGAGTCACATCATGAATGAAGTTTCTCTTCCAAGCAGCAAAAGATGGCCTTTCATGTCTGAAAATTCGGCCATTTCTGAGGAGCCAAATATTCCAAGCTGCTAGATAAACGACCTCCCTGAAGAAAGGTTGCCCAAAGCTCTTCCTTGCAGCAAATAAGCATTGAGCTAGGGTTAAACCAGCTAACCATTGGATGTTCAAGTAGTTCCATACTCTTGTGCTGAATTGACATGTGAAGAAGAGATGGTCTTGATAACCCACAACTATAGGGGATCGCAACAGTTTTCGATAAGTAAGAGTGTCAAACCCAACGAGGAGCTAAAGGTAGAACAAATATTCCCTCAAGTTCTATCGACCACCGATACAACTCTACGCACGCTTGACATTTGTTTTACCTAGAACAAGTATGAAACTAGAAGTACTTTGCAGGTGTTTTCGGAAAGGCTTGCAAGAAAGTAAAGAGCATGAAAATAAAACTAGGGGCTGTTAAGGTAAAGAAGCAACTAAAGTAAATATAGCGAGTGTGGAAAAGTGGTGGTAGGAGTTGCGAAATTGTCCCTTAAGCAATTGACTACTTTACTAGACGGATAGCAATTATTATGTGGGAGAGGCCACTGCTAGCATGTCATCCCTGACTTGGAATTCTATGCACTTATGATTGGAACTATTAGCAACCATCCACAACTACTAATTTTCATTAAGGTAAAACCCAACCATAGCATTAAGATATATTGGTTCCCCTTCAATCCCGTATGCATCAATTTCTATGCTAGGTTGAAGCTTCTGTCACTCTTGCCCTCCAATACATAGTCCTATCAACATACAACTAACCCTATGGTTTGATCCATGTGCGCTCTCATATGATGGGCACCATAGGACAGCAACATAACCACAAGCAAATTAAATCAACCATAGCAATTCATCAACCACCGATAGGACAACGAAAATCTACTCAGACATCATAGGATGGCAACACATCATTGGATAATAATATGAAGCATAAAGCACCATGTTCAAGTAGAGGGTACAACGGGTTGCGGGAGAGTGGACCGCTGTAGATAGAGAGGGGAAGGTGATGGAGATGTTGGTGAAGATGGCGGAGGTGTTGGTGAAGATCGTGGTGATGATGATGATGGCCACGGCGGCGTTCTGGCGCCACCGAAGGAGAGGGGGAGAGGGGTCCCCTTCTTCCTCTTCTTCCTTGACCTCCTCCCTAGATGGGAGAAGGGTTTCCCCTCTGGTCCTTGGCCTCCATGGCATGGGAGGGGCGAGAGCCCCTCCGAGATTGGATCTATCTCTCCGTTTCTCTCTGGTTCTGCGTTCTGTTCTGGCTCTGTTTTACCGTTTCATGTATATATGGAGATCCGTAACTCCGATTGGCCTGAAACCTTCACCGTGATTTTCTTTCCAAATATTAGCTTTCTTGCGGGAAAAGAAGAGCGTCAACCGTCTTACGATTTGCTCACGAGGGTAGGGGCGCGCCCTAAGGGGGGGGGGCCTGCCTCGTGACCACCTCGGGCACTAGTTCGCGTTGATTTTCCTTCCAAATTTTCCATATTTTCCAAAAATAAGCTGCATCCATTTTTATCCCGTTTGGACTCTATTTGATATGGATATTCTGTGAAACCAAAAACATGCAACAGACATGAACTGGCGCTGGGCACTAGATCAATATGTTAGTCCCAAAAATAGTATAAAAAGTTGCCAAAAGTATATGAAAGTTGAATAATATTGGCATGGAACAATCAAAAATTATAGATACGACGGAGACGTATCAGCATCCCCAAGCTTAATTCCTGTTCATCCTCGAGTAGGTAAATAATTAAAAAGATAATTTTTGATGTGGAATGCTACCTAGCATAATCTTGATCATGTAATCTAATCATGGCATGAATATTAAGATACGAGTGATTCAAAGCAATAGTCTATCATTTGACATAAAAACAATAATACTTCAAGCCTACTAATAAAGCAATCATGTCTTTTCAAAATAACATGGCCAAAGAAAGTTATCCCTACAAAATCATATAGTCTGGCTATGTTCCATCTTCACCACACAAAATATCCACATCATGCACAACCCCGATGACAAGCCAAGCAATTGTTTCATACTTTTGACGTTCTCAAACCTTTTCAACTTTCACACAATACATGAGCATGAGCCATGGACATAGCACTATAGGTGGAATAGAATATGATGGTGGAGAAGACAAAAAGGAGAAGATAGTCTCACATCAACTAGGCGTATCAACGGGCTATGGAGATTCCCGTCAATAGATATCAATGTGAGTGAGTAGGGATTGCCATGCAACGGATGCACTAGAGATATAAGTGTATGAAATCTCCAACTAAAACTAAGTGGGTGTGCATCCAACTTGATTGCTCATGAAGAGCTTGGGCATTTGAGGAAGCCCATCATCAGAATATACAAGCCAAGTTCTATAATGAAAATTCCCACTAGTATATGAAAGTGATAACTCAAGAGACTCTCTATATGAAGAACATGGTGCTACTTTGAAGCAGAAGTGTGGAAAAAGGATAGTAGCACTGCCCCTTCTCTCTTTTTCTCTCATTTTTTTGTTTGTTTACTTATTTTATTTTTATTTTTTTGGTGGGCTTCTTTGGCCTCTTTTATTTTATTTGGGCTTCTTTGGCCTCTTTTTTTATTTGGACTTCTTTGGCCTCTTTTATTTTTTTAGTAAAGTCCGTAGTCTCATCCTGAATTATGGGGGAATCATAGTCTCCATCATCCTTTCCTCACTGGGGCAATGCTCTAATAATGATGATCATCACACTTTTATTTACTTACAACTCAACATTACAACTCGATATCTAGAACAAATATATGACTCTATATGAATGCCTCCGGCGGTGTACCAGGATGTGCAATGATCTAGCGTAGCAATGATATCAAAAAACGGACAAGCCATGAAAACATCATGCTAGCTATCTTACGATCATGCAAAGCAATATGAAAATGAATGCTCAAGTCATGTATATGATGATGATGGAAGTTGCATGGCAATATATCTCGGAATGGCTATGGAAATGCCATGATAGGTAGGTATGGTGGCTGTTTTGAGGAAGATATATGGTGGGTTTAAGGTACCAGCGAAAGTTGCGTGATACTAGAGAGGCTAGCAATGGTGGAAGGGTGAGAGTGCGTATAATCCATGGACTCAACATTAGTCATAAAGAACTCACATACTTATTGCAAAAATCTATTAGTCATTGAAACAAAGTACTACGCGCATGCTCCTAGGGGGATAGATTGGTAGGAAAAGACCATCGCTCGTCCCTGACCGCCAATCATAAGGAAGACAATCAATAAATAAATCATGCTCCGACTTCGTTACATCACGGTTCACCATACGTGCATGCTACAGGAATCACAAACCTCAACACAAGTATTTCTACAATCCATAACTACCCACTAGCATGACTCTAATATCACCATCTTTATATCACAAAACTATTGCAAGGAATCAAACATATCATATTCAGTTATCTACAAGTTTTATGTAGGATTTTATGACTAACCATGTGAATGACCAATTCATGTCATCTCTCTAAATAGATATAAGTGAAGCAAGAGAGTTTAATTCTTTCTAAAAAAAGATATGCCCGTGCTCTAACAAATCTAAGTGAAGAAAAAGAGCATTCTAGAAATGGCGGTTTTCTATGTAAAGAGAAACAGGCAATCCAAACTTCAAATGATACAAGTCAAGCACATGAAGCATTCTATAAAGCCATACTCAAAAGATATAAGTGAATTTCAAAGAGCATTCTATAAATCAACCAAGGACTATCTCATACCAGCATGATGCGTAAAAGAAAAATGAAAACCTAAATGCAAAAGACGCTCCAATACTTGCACATATCGCATGAACTAAACGAATCCGAAAACATACTGATATTTGTTGAAGAAAGAGGGGATGCCTCCCCAGCATCCCCAAGCTTAGACGCTTGAGTCTCCTTGAATATTTACTTGGGGTGCCTCGGGCATCCCCAAGCTTGAGCTCTTGCCTCTCTTCCTTATTCTCACATCAAAACCTTCTCAATCATCGAACACTTCATCCACACAAAACTTCAACAGAAAACTTGGTAAGATACGTTAGTATAATAAAGCAAATCACTACTCTAAGTACTGTTGCAAACCAATTAATATTTTGTTTTTGCATTTTTTCTACTGTAATATAACTTTTTCATGGCTTAATCCACTGATATAAATTGATAGTTTCATCAAAACAAGCAAACTATGCATCAAAAACAGAATCTGTCTAAAACAGAACAGTCTGTAATAATCTGAACATTCACCATACTTCTGATACTTTAAAAATTCTACCAAAATTAGGAAAAATAAACAATTTGTGCAGAAAGACAGTTCAAAAAGAATCAGAACCATTTGACGTTCCAGCTAAAAATGGGAAATCGCGCACTACAGCCAAAGTTTCTGTCCTGCATCGTACAAACCATCAAGCAAATGTAAACATCCTAAAGGCTAACCTTGGCACATTATTTTTATAATAAAATGGAATTGTACAAGGGGATAATTATTTTTATTTAAAAGTTTCTGTAATTAAGATTCACAAAGTTCCCATGGGCATGCACAAAGTTCAAGGACGCCCCCCACTTTCACAATGCTCGTCTCTCTCACTTTCACTTTTCTTTTAGAAAAAGTTTTGGGTTCCCCTCTTTATTTTTGTTGTTTTTAAACTATATGAAAGCACTCAACAGAAATAAATGACTCTCTAAAACTTCCGGGTTGTCTCCCTAGTAGCGCTTTCTTTAAAGCCATTAAGCTAGGCATATAGTGCTCAAGTAATGGATCCACCCGGATCCCAAGGTATATCAAAGCCAATTTTAATTAACAATGATTTGTAATTTAGTGGTGAGCACAAGGTAACATATATCATGCAACAACGAAGTCTAACTCTCTTCCTATGCATTGGCATGTCATAAAAGAACAATTCATGCACACAAAGTAAAGGCCAATGCATAGTATAAACAGTTTCTTGCAATTTTGTTGTATTGGAAACATAAAGAGACGGAGATGTTGTTCCTCTCTCATAATAATTGCAAGTAGGAGCAGCAAGCACATGCATATTATATTTATCGAAATCATCATGTGCAACGGTAAAAGGCAACCCATCAATATAATCCTTAATAAGTGAAAACTTCTCCGATATAGTATAATCGGGAGAATTCAAAAAGATAATAGGACTATCACGCGTGGGTGCAATAGCAAAAATTTCATGTTTAACATAAGGAACAATAGCAAGTTCATCTCCATAAGCATAATTCATATTGGCATCTTGGCCATAAGCATAGCAAGCATCATCAAAAAGGGATATTTCAAAAGAATCAACGGGATCATAGCAATTATCATAATATTCATCCTTCGGTAAGCATGATGGGGAATTAAACAATGTATGAGTTGAATAGTTACTCTCATTAGAAGGTGGGCACGGGTGATCAATCCGCTCTTCCTCCTTATGTTCTTCGCTCTCCTCCTCATCTTTTTCATCCAATGAGCTCACAGTGTCAACAACTTCTTCTTCCATAGATTCCTGCAAAATATTAGTCTCTTCTTGGATAGCGGAGACTTTCTTAATAAGCGCATTAATTTCGTAATTGTATTCATAATTCTCATAACAATATTTTAGGATAGCTAAATTTTCAGGTCTATAAACATCATCATCAAAATCTTCAAACTCTTTAAAAATAGATTCAATTTCATAAGCACCCATAAAAGCAACAAATACTTCTATTTGTTCCACATCATAGTAATCATATATACCATTAGCATAAGAAGCTAAGGCTTCATTATCATTAAATTCACATGAAAAGGGAAGGTGTGGAGCCTTCACCTTAGAGCAACAAGTATAATCATATCTCAAGCATAGTTGCCTAGCATACCAATTCAATATATGAATTTGATCCCATAATAGTTTCCCTTTTTGTGTCAAGCGATAATCCCTAAAGTATTCATGTTGATCCAACGTTACTCCCATTACATAGTTGAATGGGGTTTTCTCAGGATTATTAAAGTAGTACATAATATCTTTCACATAACTAGCATCGAGGGTTTTAGGAGGTTCCCCATCTCCATGAGCAGCAAGTACACCTAATTTTTTTGATATTTCATGTTCCATATCCATAACTAAAGATAAAGAACAACTAAGAACAACAAATAAAAATTACTTAGTGATAAAGCAAACAAGCACACACGAGAATATTCACCCCACGCTATTGCTCCCCGGCAACGGCGCCAGAAAAAGGTCTTGATAACCCACAAGTATAGGGGATCGCAACTGTTTTCGATACGTAAGAGTGTCAAACCCAACGAGGAGCTAAAGGTAGAATAAATATTCCCTCAAGTTCTATCGACCACCGATACAACTCTACGCACGCTTGACGTTCGCTTTACCTAGAACAAGTATGAAACTAGAAGTACTTTGTAGGTGTTTTCGGAAAGGCTTGCAAGAAAGTAAAGAGAACGAAAATAAAACTAGGAGCTGTTAAGGTAAATAAGCAACTAAAGTAAATATAGCGAGTGTGGAAAAGTGGTGGTACGAGTTGCGAAATTGTCCCTTAAGCAATTGACTACTTTACTAGACCGATAGCAAGTATTATGTGGGAGAGGCCACTGCTAGCCTGTCATCCCTGACTTGGAATTCTATGCACTTATGATTGGAACTATTAGCAAGCATCCGCAACTACTAATGTTCATTAAGGTAACACCCAACCATAGCATTAAGATATATTGGTCCCCCTTCAATCCTGTATGCATCAATTTCTATGCTAGGTTGAAGCTTCTGTCACTCTTGCCCTCCAATACATAGTCCTATCAACATACAACTAACCCTATGGTGTGATCCACGCGCACGCTCATATGATGGGCACCAAAGGACAAAAACATAACCACAAGCAAATTAAATCAATCATAGCAATTCATCAACCACCGATAGGACAACGAAAATCTACTCAGAATTCATAGGATGGCAACACATCATTGGATAATAATATGAAGCATAAAGCACCATGTTCAAGTAGAGGGTACAGCAGGTTGCGGGAGAGTGGACCGCTGTAGATAGAGGGGGGAAGGTGATGGAGATGTTGGTTGTCGGGGGAAGCTGATCCACCAACACCTATGGGGACCGGGCCCCTTTCGGTTCGGTGAGGGGCGGAGGCCGCACAAAGAGCGGATCGAGGCAGAACACGCGAGCAGTTTTACCCAGCTTCGGGCCGCACGGATGCGTAAAACCCTACTGCTGCTTGTTTGTGTGTATTGAATTCTTGCTCAGGAGCGATGGACGCTGCCAGACCGAGCGTGAGAGTGTTCCTGATGTTTCGAATGAGCCGAACCCCTTCTACGTTGCGCTTGGGCCTCCTTTTATACTTTCAAGGGGTCACCGACAGGTGGCAATGTAGACTAGAAGGGTAAAAATGGAAAAGGATGTGGTAGGTGCAGCTACCGCTACTGTGGACACAGTGCACCCTACCTAACTCTGACGGCAGGGGACAAGGTCATTGAATGCTCGTCTGAGTTGCCTAAACAGTGCAAAAAGTGACCGTTAGGAGCGCCACCGTTTGCCACGATTCCCTTCTCTTCATCTCCGCTTGCCACCGCGTACCCCTGGCTGCACAGGCTCCCGCCACGCGCCCCTGAGGAAGCCTCATGGCGACACGCGGGTGGGTGCGCTGGAGCGTGGGTACAGAGTGGCAGCGGGCCCCTGGCGAGTACCTTGTCGGGGTCGTCGTCTTGTCGAGTCCAGAAGCTTGTCGCTCACCGGACCTTGCCGGGACGTGCGGTGCATCGCGGCAAGTTTCTTGAAGTGTCGTGGTTGGCCTTCCCGGCAAGCTCCTCTTGCCGGGGCCTTGTCTCTTCCCGGCAAGATCCTCTTGCCGGGGCCTTGTCTCTTCATCTTGAATGCTTTGTTCTTGAATGGTCTTCAAGGGAACCACGGAGGGTCTTGGCGGTCACCCGGCAAGCCTTGCCGCGGGATGCTGCGACCGCCCGTGCACAAGTTCGGGGTACTAGGGTACCCCTACTCTAGTACACCGACAGGAGCCCCCGGGCCTGGGCCAGACACGGTGCCGATCGCTGTTGGGCCAGGCCCAAATCAGTGCACGGGCACGCGCGGCCTAGGTCACGCCGCATATCTCCCCGCTCCCACCGTGCACGCCCAGAACGGCACGCGTCAAACGCGGCGTCATGGGTGACGCGGGCGGCGTGCGCGGGGCTAAGCCCCTCGAGCATGCGTCAGGCCACGATGATGGGGACGGTTCATGCCCTCCTCCCTAAACGGAGGTAGGCGTGGGGGCGTGGTGCATTTACTGGACAGGGCCGGTGTGCGGTTTTCGGGACGTCCACTCCCCGCGATCACGAGGCGGAGCAAGGCCGCCTCATCCGTCGCCTTGGTTCTGCATCCCCGCCACGCGGCTCCCATGCGCTTGGGGTCGCGGATGGTGGAAGTGGGAAACTGGGCCGTCGCGAGCAGAGGCAGCGGGTTGGCCTCGACTCCCTGCTCTTCCCGTGCCTTGATTCGCTGAGCGGGGCAGCCGAGCCCCCACCTCGCTCCTTTATAAAGAGCGGGAGGGGAGCACAGAAACCCGCACTCTCTCATCTCCTCCTTTCTTCAGCTTCTGCTCCCCTTTCTCTCATTCGCCATGGAGAAAGGGAACCCAGGCCCTTCATCGGTGGCAGCGAGGGTCGCCGCCAGACAGCGCACCTCTCCCTCTCCCGCGCCCGTGGTGGCAGAGCCAACCATAAGGGGAAGAGGGAGGGGGCGAGGTCGCGGACAAGGGCGAGGACGAGGTCGAGGCGCTCGGGGAAGAAGCGGGCGGGGCGGCGCGCCAGCTTCGCCTCCGCCGGCGGCTCCTCCCCCCCACGGCGGTCCATATAGGGGACGACCCTTGCGAGTTCTTCGTCAAGCTGCGCCGGGCGCCTCGTTGTCGCCTCCGGCTTCCAGCTCCGTTTGCGAGCGCGATGGAGTTGGACCCGCCCGAGACACTGAGACTGCACATGAGGGGCTGTGGGATCAGCGGCACGCGAGTCCGCGTGGTATTCCTAGCCCCTAATGTGATGTATCTTGATCGAGGGTGGAAGACGTTCGCCCGTATCCACAGCCTGATGGAGGGGTTTACCCTCCATTTTAAGTTGATGGAGGGCGATCTCCTCTCCGTCAAGGTCTTCGGGTGCTTCGGCACTCGGGCGAAGTGCTGCGTGGACAGCTCCTCCGACAGCGAAGGCTCCTCCTCGAGCGAGAGTGACGAGGAGGAGAGCGACAGCGACGATGAGGGTAGCGGGCGGCGGGGTGGCGGGTCCGACTAGGCGTCGGGCGCCGCTTCGCGCGGCACCGGCGACCCCATCATCCGTGTCGCCGGCTCCTTGAACTCCCCGGGGTCGTCTCCTTGGGCGGCTGGCGTAGGGAGGCTGCGGAAGGGGAAGAGGGCTGGCGACAAGGCCGTTAGGTCGGAGTACGAGGGTGTGGTGCCCTCGACAGCATGCTGACGTCCTGCCGCCCCGTCTTCGAGCCCCGCTTCCAGCGCCGCCATCGCTGTCCAGCCTTCGGACGCCCCCCGGGATGTTCTCTTGGTGTCTTCTGGCACCCGTAGCTCGCCTAGGCGCTCCTTTTGCCCTTTTCGCCTCCTTGACCTGCCTCCTGAAGAGAGGGACAGGAAAGGGATTACGGGCATCTTATCTTTTTAATTTGTAAGCCTTCGGGCCTTAGCTGTATCTAAAACTTGTAATCCTCTCTTTCATGTTTTTCATCCTCTATGGACTGTACCTGAGTGGGATGTTTTTTAATGAAAAGGGGATGCTTGCCGGGTTATTTGTCTCACGGGTTGAACCCACGCCAAGGAGCAAATCCTTGGTATCCCTCGGACAGACATTTCATCTCCCGACAACAGGCCCTGCCGCCTTCCCACGTCGCTCGACCTTTCTCACGCCTTTGACGGAGGCGGGAACGAGGTGGGTGCGGTCTCCTCGTCTCATCCCTTTGCTGCCGCAACTACAACCAAACTTGGCCCCGGGAACGAGCCCCAGGGCCTAGAGTTGAGGGAGCACGGCAGTTTTCGGGAAGAAACGCGGTTTCGCATTCCCCAGTCCATAAGAGGATGCATGATGAGGGATGAAAGACTTATCTGATATTGCAGCCCCCGACAACTCTGGTTTGCCGTGGACGATTCTTGGCACTCGCAGCCCCTAGCGATACTGGCTTGCCGGGGCCCAGGTGCCGGCGCGCCCTTCTTCTCCTTTTCGTCCTCAAGCAGTCTGGCCAGGATATGCGAGCCCTATCATGCGTGCTATAACCCCGGGGTGGAAGGCTTCGGGTACTCTTCCAACGAGGAACTCCAACCCAGCGCCAAGCTCACTCTATTCTTCAAAGGCGTGGCGGCGGCGCTCCAGCAACTCCGGGAACGGATCCCAAAGCAGTTGGCCGACGAGTCACGCTCGATTTGCACCGGAGTTCTGGAGAAGGTGCCGGTGAAGGTGGCCTTCCGCAATCCGGGCCTCAACCTCACCAACGTCCTCAAGAGGCTGCCGGCGGACGCTGATCTTGACGCACTTAAGGCCCTCGTCGCACCCATTGTGGACAGGGTGAACGAGGTCAAAAGGGTTGACGGCGGTCGCGTAGATTAGGCCGTCCGTTTTCTTCTTTTCTTGTCGCTGCCAGTCATATCATGGGAACACTTTATTACAGGCGCAACAAGTTATTTTTGTAATTTAACCCTATCTTAGGCAAAAAATTGCTGTGTTACTTCCTTTACTCGACTCTTGGCTTTGTATGGTTCTGCCCTACGCTTTCTAGGGAAACTTGCCGGTGCAGGCACCCTTGCCACGAGCGCCGAGTGCGGAACTTCAGTAGCCTGCTGGCGGGGTCGCTACCGACAAGCAACCTTGTCGCAACTAGTTGCAGCTCACTTAAGTTGTTGAGCGGACTCGAAACAAAGTAAGGGCGCAGCTAGCTACGAGTTGGTTCCTCCGCGCACAGGTTTTCCATACAAAGCACGGTCGTTCAAGGAAAATAACTCAAAAACTTAAAAAACTGATTGCTCAAACTTTAGCAACTTAGCTTTTCTGTCGTCTGCTTCCCGGCAAGGAGAAACTTTCTTGAACGGCCTAGTCCACACCATTATCTTCTCCTTCCCCTCCCGGTAAACCTTGTGGATGAGGGAACCTTCCTTCTTTTGAGAAAGAAACAGAGAAATAAAGTAATGATATGGAGCCTTGGGCTCGTTATCGCTTACCGGGGTCTGGTGCTGCACAAAGTGTCAGATAACATATGCGAAAAAGGATTATAGCATAAAAAAACTGACAAGATGTGCGGGGCACATGAACTTTACTGGTGCACGGGGTCTGCGCCCGGCTTTGTACAAAGGATTACATGCAACAGCAGCAAGACTTGTACAAAAGGTGGTTGCCGGAAAAGCTTCCGGAAACCGCACCCTACGGGTAAAACTTACGAAGATGTTCTATGTTCCAGGAGTTGCTCACCGGAATGCCATCTTCGGTCTCAAGGCGGACAGCGCCGGGCCTAGTGACTCGTTTCACCCGATAATGGCCTTCCCACTTCGGCGTCAACTTGTTGGAAGTCTTGGCGGACTGAACACGCCGAAGAACAAGGTCGCCTTCCTCGAAGCTCCTGGCTTTAACTTTGCGGCTATGGTAGCGACGCAAAGCTTGCTGGTAGCGAGCGGCTCGCACAACAGCCTGAAGACGGTCTTCCTCAAGGAGCAGCGCGTCATCTTGTCGCAGCTGCTCTTGCTCGAGCTCATCATAAGCAAGCACTCGAGGTGACCCGTAATCGAGTTCCGTGGGGAGAACTGCCTCTGCTCTGTAGACTAGAGCGAAGGGTGTCTGGCCAGTGGCTCGATTTGGCGTCGTCCTGGTCGACCAAAGAACCACCGGCAACTCCTCGATCCAGTTTCTTCCGCACTTGTGCAGCCTGTCGAAAGTTCTGGTCTTTAGGCCCCGCAGCACTTCAGCGTTTGCCCTCTCCGCTTGACCGTTGCTTCTCGGATGAGCAACAGAAGCGAAGCAGACCTTGGCGCCAAGATCTTGGACGTACTGCATGAAGGTGCGGCTCGTAAATTGCGTGTCGTTGTCGGTGATGATCCTGTTAGGGATCCCGAAACGCCAAACAATCGACCTGAAGAACTTGACTGCTGACTGTGCTGTCACCTTCCTCACTGATTCCACTTCCGGCCACTTTGTGAACTTGTCGATGGCGACGTACAAGAACTCAAAGCCCCCGACAGCTCGGGGAAAGGGGCCGAGGATGTCGAGCCCCCAGACCGAAAATGGCCAGGATAAAGGGATCGTCTGGAGAGCTTGAGCTGGCTGGTGTATCTGTTTGGAATGGAACTGGAACGCTTCACACTTGGTTACTTGTGCAGTTGCATCCTGGAGGGCTGTCGGCCAGAAGAAACCTTGTCGGAATGCTTTGCCGGCAAGTGCTCCTGCGCCAATGTGGTGACCACATATGCCTCCGTGTATCTCTGCCAACAGCTGTTATCCATCTTCCCGGCGAATGCACTTCAATTTCACACCGTTGAGTCTTATTTTGTACAGTGCGTTGTCGCCAAACTTGTACATACTTGACTGCCAGGCTACTCTTTCCGCTTCTTCTTGCTCTTCAGGAAGCTCTCCTGTCTGAAGGAAACGGACAATCTGCTGCGCCCATGCTGGAGCTTGTGGCTCGACAACAAGGACTAAAGGCGTATCTGTTACTGCGGGAACATCCGCTTCCACGGCAAGAACCTGCGGCTCTACCGGAGCGTGATGCTCCTCGACAAGCTTGCCGGAGCAAGACTTGTCGGGAGCGTCTGCTTCAACGAAACAAGCCATAAGGCTTGCCGGAGCAAACTGCTCCTCAGCACTCTTGGCGTCTATCTTGGGGACCTTCTTGGCGGCGGCTTCGGGAAGCTCTGCCAGAAAGTAGTCACCAGAAACCAACTTCCTCTTCTTATTCTGTCCAGTTGATGGTGTCACGGATGGTTGAGTCAGCTTGAGCACAAAGATCCCTGGTTCCACAGGCAACTTTAGTGCAGCGCACTTTGACAGGCCATCAGCAATGTCATTCTGAGCTCGCGGAACATGCTCCATTTGCAGGCCGTCAAAGTGTTCTTCTAGCTTTCTCACTTCATCAACATAAGCTTCCATCAATGGACTCTGGTAGTTCTTGTTCACTTGGCGGACGGCAAGCTGCGAGTCACCCCTTACAATGAGTTTCTTGATCCCAAGGTCGGCTGTGATTCTGAGTCCGGCAAGCAAACCTTCATACTCTGCGGTATTGTTCGTTGCTTGCTCCTTGGGAAAATGCATCTGCACTACGTACTTGAGGTGCTCTCCGGTGGGTGCGCTAAGCAGCACGCCTGCACTGGCGCCTTGCAGCGAGAAGGCACCATCAAAGTACATCAGCCACTCTTTGCTTGTCTCCTTGACGGGGATGCTCGTCTCTGGAATTTCTTCGTCTGGGGTTGGCATCCACTCTGCTATGAACTCTGCTAATGCCCTTCTTTGGATCGTTGCAGTGCTCTCAAACTTGAGGCCAAAGCTTGACAGTTCCAATGCCCACTCGACAATCCTGCCTGTTGCTTCTGGATTCTGCAGTATCCTCTTCAGCGGAAAGCGAGTGACAACTGTGATCTCGTGTGCCTGGAAGTAATGGCATAGCTTTCTCGAGGCCATGAGAAGGCCAAAAAGCAATTTTTGCACACCAGAGTACCTCGACCTAGCCCCCTGGAGAAGGGAGCTGACAAAGTAAACTGGGCGCTGCACCATCTTCTTCTGCACCTCCTTGCACGTCTGCGCAGATTCATCTTTGTCGGGACCAGAGCTTGTCGGAGAAGCCCCCTGCTTGTCGCTGGATTCACTTGTCGCGGTCGCTGGCTCATCATCCGCCTCCCTCTCCACTACTAACGCAGCACTAACCACTTGATTGGTTGCCGCTAGGTACAGCAGCAACTTCTCTTGTGGCTTAGGTGCGACAAGTATTGGAGTGGAGGACAGGTACCTCTTCAAGTCCTGCAGCGCATCCTTCGCTTCCGGAGTCCATTTCATTGGACCTGCCTTTTTCAATATTTTGAAAAACGGCAGGGCGCGCTCAGCAGACTTAGAGATAAACCTGCTGAGAGCAGCCATGCAACCGGCAAGCCTTCGCACATCCTTGACGCGCTTCGGTGCTTCAATCTGCTCGATGGCCTTGATCTTGTCGGGGTTGGCTTCAATTCCCCGCTGAGACACAAAGAACCCAAGAAGCTTGCCGGAAGGGACTCCAAACACGCACTTCTCGGGGTTGAGCTTGAGGTTGATCTTGCGCAGATTTGCAAAAGTTTCTTCTAAATCTTGGATCAGGGTAGCCTTGTCCTTACTCTTGACTACTATATCATCCATGTAGGCTTCCACATTTCTGTGTATCTGTGTCTCAAAAGCGACATGGACTACCCTTGCAAATGTTGAACCAGCATTCTTCAACCCAAAGGGCATCCGTACAAAACAGTATGTGCCGCAAGGGGTGATAAATGTGGTTTTTTCCTCATCCTCTTCTGCCATGAAGATTTGATGGTATCCTGAATATGCATCAAGAAATGAAAGCAAATCACATCCAGCTGTGGAGTCAACAATCTGGTCAATGCGCGGCAAGGGAAATGGGTCTTTGGGACAAGCTTTATTGACATCAGTGAAGTCTATACAAAGCCTCCATTTCCCGTTCGCCTTGCGCACGACTACAGGATTGGCCAACCACGTGGGATGGAGCACTCCTCTAACAAGGCCTGCTGCTTCCAATTTCCTGATCTCTTCTGCAATGAACTCTTGGCGCTCCACTGCCTGCTTCCTGACTCTCTGCTTGACAGGCCGCGCATGAGGACAGACGGCAAGGTGGTGCTCGATTACTTTCCTGGGAACACCGGGGATATCAAACGGTTGCCATGCAAACACGTCGACATTCGCCCGCAGGAAAGCAATGAGCGCGCTTTCCTATTTGGGGTCAAGCGTGGCACTGATGGTGAAGGTACCACCAGTGCCGTCCTCCTTGGCGGACACCTTCTTGGTCTCGGGTGGAGCTGGCATCGTCTTCTTGCACTTGCCGGTGGAGCTCGATGGTGCGTCCTCGACGGTAGCGCAGCACTCCGAAGAGGTGCGCTTGCCGGAGTGGGCATCAGAGCTCTTGCCGGACTTTGTCTTCTTCTTCCCCCTGAGAGCTTCAGCGGCAAGTGTGTTGCGATCAGCTACGGCTGCTGCTTCTCGGTAGATCTTGTCGGCGCAGATAAGGGCATCCTTCTTGTCGCCGGGGACAGAGATGACACTTATCGGGCCTGGCATTTTCAGTATGTTGTACGCATAGTGAGATGCTGCCATAAACTTGGCAAGCGCTGGACGGCCAAGGATCCCATTGTAGGGCAATGGAAAATCGGCAACGTCAAAGGTGACCCTCTCAGTTCTGAAATTCAGCTCGCTGCCAAATGTGACCGGCAGCGTGATCTTCCGCTTCGGCTTGCTCCTTCCCAGGTTGATTCCTTGGAATGTGCCGGTCTCTTTGAGCTCGCTGTCAGGGATCTGGAGTTTCTGAAGGACCGTGGAGGAGATCAGATTCAAGCCGGCCCCGCCGTCAACTAGCATCTTCGTGACCTTGAGTTTGCGGATAGTTGGTGAAACCAACATCGGCAAGCACCCGACCGCAGTTACGCGATCAGGGTGATCCTCAATGTCGAAGATGATAGGCGTGCTGCACCATTTCAGAGGCTTGTGTGACTCTACGGATGGTTCCGCTGCATTAACCTCCCGCATCCACTGCTTGAGTTGGCGGTGCGAAGTATGCAGAGAAGCACCACCGTCAATGCACAGGACCTCTGTAGCTTTCTAAAATTCCTGCTCATCGGCCTCATCATCATCCACGTCTTCGTCATCGTCGTCGTCTCCATCCTTGTCGCGGCCACGGGGAGGCCTGTCTCCTTGCCGCTGCTTGGCCTTGCCGCGGCGTTCTCCTCGGCCGGGACGTTTCTTGCCGGACCCACCAGTTCCTTCCTGGGCCTTCTCCTTGTCGCGCCGCTCGTACTCAGCTTTCTGTTGCTCAACAAGCTGTTCGACTTTCTTGCAGTTCTGGAGATCGTGACCCTTGGTGCGGTGAATCTTACAATATTGCTTGTCGGAGTTGTCCTGCTTGTCCGCGGCCGCCACAGGCTGGGCCTCCTTGTCGGAGCCACCAGCTTTAGCTTCCTTGGCGCCACCTCCATTGCCGGTCTACTCGACAGCTAGCACTTCCTTGCCCTTCCTCCTTCTGTTGTTCCGCCGTCGGCCTTTCTTTGCCGGGGCGGCATCCTCACTATCAGATCCTCCTGCTCCTATATCCTCTCCGGGGAGCTTCCTCCCCTCTTCAGCGCGTGCGCACTTGTCGGCCAGGGCATAAAGCTCGCTGACTTCTCTGACCTTGCACATCGCCATCTCCTCCCTCATCCTTCGGTTTTGCACGTTCTAATGGAACGCGCTGATGATCGCGGCGGGGTGGACGTCTGGGATGTTGTGCTGTACACGGCTGAATCTCTGAATGTACTTGCGCAGTGGCTCTCCTTCCTTCTGGGCGAGCAGATGAAGATCGCTCTCTTGGGCATGTGGCTTGTGGCCGCCTGTAAAGGCGCCGACAAACTAATGGCATAAATCTGCCCAAGAGGAGATGGAATTATCCGGCAAATGCATGAGCCAGGACCTGACGTTGGGCTTGAGTACCAGCGGGAAGTAGTTGGCAAGGATCTTATCGTCCCGTCCCCCGGCAGCCTGCACCGCGATGGTGTAGATGCTGAGAAACTCTGACGGATGCGTCTTGCCGTCGTACTTCTCTGGTACGTCTGGTTTGAAATTCTTTGTGTTGGGCCACTGGACTTGCCGCAGCTCACGGGTGAACGTAGGACAACCTACCGCGTACGGCAGATCGCCTGGTTCCCCTGGCGCATGCATGTCAACAGAGGGCCCAGCGTGCTTGTCGGATTGACGTCGCGCTTCTCTTCGGCGCTCGATGCGGGTTCGAGCGTCTTCTTGTTGTCGTTCATGGAGAACTTGGCGCTGGTCGCGACGAGCTCGTGGGTCCAATGACGCGGTGGAGCCGCTGTCGGGGTGGACTCGGCGAGTCGGTGATTTTGGCCTTCGTAGTGGAGAGTGCATGGAAGTCGCACCTCCCCCGGTCTTGTTGCCATCGGCTCGCGTCCGGCTGTCCTCCCGCGGCAGCGAGGTGCTTCGTTGCTGCGCAGTGTCGCCGTTGGCGAAGCCGATGAGGCTCTGGATAGTGGCCCTCCATTCGTCGGTCTTGTCCGCCGTCGGAGGATAGTCTAGCAGCAGTTGAGCTCGCGCCAAGGCTTCTGCTGGAGTGGTGGGCGGCGGAGGTGAACGGTGCGAGGAGTGGGGCGTGCTCGGACTCCTAACCACGTTAGAAGGAGCAGTGCCCCGTCCAGGCGACCGTACTTCGCTCGAGCCAGCATGTTAACGTGCATGTTGGTCTTGGGCGCCACGAGAACCACCAGCTTGATCTTGGCCCAGCGGACGTATGGCACTGCGAACGCCATGACACTGCTGGTCCCGCGCCTCCTGAGAGGGGCGCGGTGTGCGCATGGACGCCGAGGTCTGTGCCGCCTTGTCCTTGGACTTGGCCGCACTGAGGGCTCCCTCGTCGACGCCCATTCTTCCGCCAACGTCCACTCCACCACCCGTTTGCTCCGGAGGCGGTGAAAGCGACGCAGACGGAACAGCTGCCTCCGAATCCTTCTTCTTCGGTGGCATGTCGATGAAGACGATGAAGATTTAGCTCGCGTGCACACTGGATCGGGTTCGCACAATCTCGACATCCCCTACCTGGCGCGCCAAAGATGTCGGGGGAAGCTGATCCACCAACACCTATGGGGACCGGGCCCCTTTCGGTTCGGTGAGGGGCGGAGGCCGCACAAAGAGCGGATCGAGGCAGAACACGCGAGCAGTTTTACCCAGCTTCGGGCCGCACGGATGCGTAAAACCCTACTGCTGCTTGTTTGTGTGTATTGAATTCTTGCTCAGGAGCGATGGACGCTGCCAGACCGAGCGTGAGAGTGTTCCTGATGTTTCGAATGAGCCGAACCCCTTCTACGTTGCGCTTGGGCCTCCTTTTATACTTTCAAGGGGTCACCGACAGGTGGCAACGTAGACTAGAAGGGTAAAAATGGAAAAGGATGCAGTAGGTGCAGCTACCGCTACTGTGGACACAATGCACCCTACCTAACTCTGACGGCAGGGGACAAGGTCATTGAATGCTCGTCTGAGTTGCCTAAACAATGCAAAAAGTGACCGTTAGGAGCGCCACCGTTTGCCACGATGGCCTTCTCTTCATCTCCGCTTGCCACCGCGTACCCCTGGCTGCACAGGCTCCCGCCACGCGCCCCTGAGGAAGCCTCATGGCGACACGCGGGTGGGTGCGCTGGAGCATGGGTACAGAGTGGCAGCGGGCCCCCGGCGAGTACCTTGTCGGGGTCGTCGTCTTGTCGAGTCCAGAAGCTTGTCGCTCACCGGACCTTGCCGGGACGTGCGGTGCATTGCGGCAAGTTTCTTGAAGTGCCGTGGTTGGCCTTCCCGGCAAGCTCCTCTTGCCGGGGCCTTGTCTCTTCCCGGCAAGATCCTCTTGCCGGGGCCTTGTCTCTTCATATTGAATGCTTTGTTCTTGAATGGTCTTCAAGGGAACCACGGAGGGTCTTGGCGGTCACCCGGCAAGCCTTGCCGTGGGATGCTGCGATCGCCCGTGCACAAGTTCGGGGTACTAGGGTACCCCTACTCTAGTACACCGACATTGGTAAAGATGGCGGAGGTGTTGGTGAAGATCGTGGTGATGATGATGATGGCCACGGCGGCGTTGCGGCGCCACCGGAGGAGAGGGGGAGAGGGGCCCCTTCTTCCTCTTCTTCCTTGACCTCCTCCCTAGATGGGAGAAGGGTTTCCCCTATGGTCCTTGGCCTCCATGGCATGGGAGGGGCGAGAGCCCCTCCGAGATTGGATCTATCTCTTTGTTTCTCTCTAGTTCTGCGTTCTGTTCTGGCTCTGTTTTACCGTTTCGTGTATATATGGAGATCTGTAACTCCGATTGGCCTGAAACCTTCGCCATGATTTTTTTTACGAATATTAGCTTTCTTGCGGCAAAAGAAGAGCGTCAACCGCCTTACGGTGGGCTCACGAGGGTAGGGGCGCACCCTAAGGGGGGGGGGCTGCCTCGTAACCACCTCGGGCACTGGTTCGCGTTGATTTTCCTTCCAAATTTTCCATATTTTCAAAAAATAAGCTCCGTCCGTTTTTATCCCGTTTGGACTCCGTTTGATATGGATATTCTGCGAAACCAAAAACATGCAACAGACAGGAACTGGCGGTGGGCACTGGATCAATATGTTAGTCCCAAAAATAGTATAAAAAGTTGCCAAAAGTATATGGAAGTTGAATAATATTGGCATGGAACAATCAAAAATTATAGATACGACAGAGACGAATCAGATCTCTATCCTCATGGGCATGGGCAAAGCATAATGGGCAAGTGTTGTCATCCTGAGGTGATCGCCAGTGCCTCCTCACTAGCATATCTCTGGTATTTAGCCTATCATTTAGCATCAACCATGCAAACACTTTTATCTTCATTGTCGCCTTACTTTCCCAAATCCATTTGGCTGGAGTGTAAGTGGCCATGTGGGCATGCATCACTGTATAATAACTCTTTGCAGAGAAAATACCTTTGCCAGGTGTCCATGACCACAAATCTGGAACCCCTTCATCAGTATGAAGGTCAAGGAGACTAGACTGGACAGTGTTCATCTCATCCATTGCTTCTAGTGACAAGGGCAGGTGAAATAATTCAGACATATCAGTTATGTTAATGACCTCGCGTACAGACACCTTGTCATCAATGGCAAAAGAGAACAACCTAGGAAATCTCTCTCTGAGTGGAACAGATGAGCCTAGGAACACCGAAGCATCAAACCAGAAGAGAACAGAGTCCCCCATGTTGATGGTAACTTCTGAGTGAAGTCTGAAAACTTCATTGAGCTTGAGGATGCCTTTCCACCAATAAGAACGACATAAAATTGTGCCATGAGGAAGAACTCCATCATAATAGGTGTTCCATATGAGAGAAACCTAAGGGATATCTACTTTGTTATAGAACTTAGATAGATGCTTGGAAAGGATAGCTCTATTTTGGATGTGTAGATTGACTATTCACATGCCACCTTTATCTTTGGGTCTACACACAAGGGGCCAGGCTGCAAGTGATTTCTTAGGAGTATCAGAATTTCCTCTCCATAAGCACTGCCTCATAATCCTTTCAAGTTGCTTTATAATGCCAGCTGGCAAACTTAAACTGCAGAGAAAATAGATGGGCAAAGAGGACAGTACTGACTGGAGTAATTGCAACCTAGCACCCTGATTGAGAAGGCTGGAACTGGCAGACAACCTTCTTTCAACTCTATCAACCACAGGAAATAAATCTTGGATCCTGGATTTAGTTGTTCCCATAGGGAGCCCCAGATATGTGAAGGGGAGGGTCCCAACTTGGCATCCAAACACAGAAGCTAACCTGGCAGTTTCTGCTTCGTCCACATTAATAGGCAATATGCATGATTTATGGAAGTTGACCTTCAGACCTGTGGAGGCATGGAAATCTTGCAACATCTCCTTGAGAACTAATAGTTGCGAATCCACAGCAGGCACAATGAGAAGAGTGTCATCAGCATTTTGCACTATAGGGAAATCAGGATCATGAGATTCAATAGGTAGGGAAAGCACTCCATTTCTGAGCATATTGTTTACCAAAGTTTGTAGCAGATCAGCTGCAAGAATAAACAAGAGGGGCGACAATGGGTCACCCTGCCTTACTCCCCTTTTGCAGGTAAATTACTTTCCAGGCACACCATTTAAAATGACAGAAGAAGTACCAGAGGATAGTAGCTCTCCAATCCAACCAATCCACTTGCTATCAAAACCTTTGTGATGCAGTAGCCCGAGGATTAGGTCATGCTCAACAGTATCAAAGGCTTTGGCAAAATCTAATTTAAGAATCAATATAGGCTTCTTAGACTTGTGACACTGATGAATATATTCTAGAGTCCAAGCAATACAATCTTGTATAGACCTGCACTTTAGGAACCCATATTGATTTTTATGAATGCACTGTAGAATCACCCTCTGCAATCTATTAGCCAGTAGTTTAGTCAGAAACTTCAGACAAGTATTAGTCAAATAAATAGGCCTGAAATCATTAGGACTCTCAGGTGAGAGTTTCTTGGGAATTAAGGTGATTAAGGACCCATTGATGCTACTAATAGTGACCTTTCCATCATAAAAATCTTGAAATAACTGCAAAAAATCATCCTTAATGATGTGCCAGCATCGTTTAACAAACAAACCAGTAAAACCATCAGGGCCAGGGGCCCTATCAGTAGGCAGAGACTTAAGAACCTCATTTATTTCCTCCTCAGAAAAGGGAGCAGACAAATTATCCAGGCCATCCACTTTGTCAATCAATGAGGCTAAGTTAAACCTCATATCAGTCCCCTCTGAGACACCCATTCTATCCCTAACATGCCAGCCATCTGTTGGTGGTCAGAGACAACATAGCCATTTTCATTCTGCAGAGAGGAAATTGAGTTCCTCTTGAAATGTTCAGTTGCCATTGCTTGAAAGAACTTAGAGTTCTCCTCCCCAACTTTTATCCACCGAATGGTACATCTCCGTTTCCAGTATAGAAACTACAGATGGAGTATTTCCTCAATGTGAAGTTTAACAATTTTCCTAAAATTAAATTCAGGTCTTCTTAAAGGCCTTAACTCCTCAAGATTATCAAGAAAGATGACCACCTTGTTACAAGCTTCAATGGCTTTCTTGAGTTTGGACAGGCTGATGTACCAGTTTTTAAGAGCATTCCGAAGTCTCTTGAATTTTTCAGTCAAACGAGTGGCAGAATTTGTTCTTTTGGTTGGAGCATTCCAAGATTGTTCCACACAGTCAAAGAAACCTGGCAAATCCACCCAATAATTTTCAAACCGAAAGATCTTTGACTTGGGAATAGATGTTGCAATGGAGACAACACAAGGTACATGATCCGAGGCTGTTCTTGCTAAAGGAAAGACCATCGTGTTAGGATAGTCATTTATCCAAGTGGAGGAAGTGAAAAACCAGTCCAATTGTTCCAGCAATGGATTTTCTTGCATATTAGACCATGTGTATGATCTTCCTTTTTATGGCAACTCCAGGAGACCAAGGTGACCGATAATCTCGTTGAAGAGAAAAATATCATTTATATCTGCTCCTGGCAAGTTTCTGTTCTCAGGCGATCTAATGAAGTTAAAATCTCCCACAAGGAGCCACTTGTCATCTGGTGGAATATCTAGATCATACAACCACTGAACAAAATCATCTTTAGGCTGCCCTTGACAAGGCCCATAAACATTGACCAAGGTCCATCAACTTGCATTATGGGAAGAAGTGAAAGAAACTATGATACCAAACGGCTTAATATCCACTAAAGTGCCAATGAACATATTAGATCACCACAGCACAAGGATTCCACCAGAGGCACCAACAGAGGGTGTATAAGCAAAATTATCAAATCTTCTCGGGCAAAACTTTCTAATCGCACGCTGATCAAAAAAATCACATTTAGTTTCTTGCAAACAAATGATAGAGCACTGGCTTTCCTGAATTTTCGCCCTAATACTTCTCTGCCTATCTTCAGAGTTTAAACCTCTCACATTCCAACAGAGAACCTTCCAATCTCTAGTTTGTTGTGCATTCATGAGGAAACAATAAATGGAGATAGAGGTAATAGTTCACTGCATAACAGTGAAACAAAATCCCATAGTTGATACCATCCACACACACCAAAGTGTAGACCAAAGTGCAGATAACAAACAAGAGAGAAATAAAGTTCAGACAACTGACATGACAAGGGACATGCCTCCCTGTATAACAACTAAAAGACTTAATCATCATGAGAAACTACAGGCTTGGGGGCATTGTCAGAAGAAGCCGTAAGCTTCTCCACAGTCATCTTCTCAGCAGGGACACCAAGAGCTGCTCCAATCATCTGAAGTGTGGCAATGGAAGTTGGAGGGGGAGCCTGGTCCTGAGTAGCATCATCCTCTGGTTGGGCCTGCGAGTTTGGAGTGGAAGCAGGACTGGCAACCTTTAACTTCTTGGCTCTTGGCCGCTTGAGGGGCTTGGGCTTGGGTGACAGAGGAGATATAGGTTTAAAACCCTGAGACTTGGCTGCACTCCTGGTCATCCTTCTGTCAAAAAAGTCAGAAGCAACCTGAACAACTGAAGATTTGGGCTTTCTGACACGGGATTTCCTAGCTGGCTGCACCGTGGAGGAAAAGGTATAGGTCATACTATCTAAAGCTTGAGGCACTTGAGTAGATGGTTCAGAGAGAGGCACACTGTCATCTGTCTCCTGTGTTGCAGTCTCAGTGCCTATGCTCTCCAAAAAAAGTCTCCTAGCAGTGCGTTATGGCAACAGCTGCTGGTCAGAATCTGGAAAGCAGAAAGACAATGGAGGATCGAAAGCCAAAGTCCAAGATCTCTTATGCTGCGGCAATCCAGGTGGAGGCATGACCTTAGGGATCTGGGCAGACAGAAAAGTAAGCATGAGTGACTCAAAAGATCTCCTCCAGATGAAATCAGGTGGCAAAGCCGGTCCCATGACAATTCTCACAAGCCCAACATGCAGTGGTGGTGCCTGAACCACAATGGGATTGTATGGAACTATTGCAAGATTATTCTGGCCCGGATCCTGCACATCAACAGGCATAGCAACATTGTCAAGGTCCTCAATTTGGTTCTGCTGCTCTGGCTGGTCATGGAGATCCTGATGGAGCTGCTCTTGTTGGATTCCTTCCATGACATTGTCCTGGGCTATCAAAGGGCCGCCAACCACTGCATTGTTTGGCCCATCCACCATGTTAACAGGCTCCAGTGGGCCCAAAGCATATTCTGACTCATTTGAACCCATGGAAGGGTTTAAAACCATAGAATTAGCCTCCTGGACCTGTGGTTGCACTTGTTGAACCTCCTCCTCATTGTTTTGCTATCCCCAGCCATGCAAGTCCTGTGGATTAGGCGGCGGTTGCTCCTCTGGTTCTTGAGGGACATCATTCCACCCGAGAGCAGGGTACGGTGGCAGAACCCAAATATTCTCAGGTGGTTGCAGCTCACCTGGCATTGGATGTGGGTTTCCATCAACTGGCATAACATCCTTGTCGGGTGGTAATTCTCAGCGAAATCAGCAGTTAGGATAGAAACCGAGGCAGTCCATGAGACCACTGCTCCACCAATATTTGCAAACCAACGAAATACTACATCCCGTGGAACTAACTGATTGTCAGGGAAAGAGGCATAAACGAGGGCCCTGCCAAGTCTATCATCTTGATGGTTCCAATAATGAAACTGACCAAATGTGCCCACTACCTCAGCTAAGTTGACCTCATTACGATAGTCCAAAGGAACTCCGACAGACATAAGCCAGCCAGTTCTATGCCCTTGCAAAGCACGAAAACCCTCTCCATCATCATGCCTAATAAATCTGAGAAACAACTCATTGCCATGCTGATATAATCCAAGCGGCCAAGGAGGATGAGAAATTAAAGCAGCAAAAATGACAGGATCCTGCATCTCATACAGACCTACTCCCTGGAACCAAGTTTGTGCAGATCATACCAGAAGCTCAAGCTGGTTGGTGATGAAGGCATGGACCTGTTGCCGATGAATAGTAACATCCTCAGGTGGCGGGGTGGATCAACAATGCCGACCATGAAGGATTCATGGCGCCGGGGAGGAGCTTGAGCCGGCGTGTAGAACGTCCTCGGGACGCGAAAAGGTCCCCCGTCGACGATGTTGTGGCCCACCGGGAGGAAACGCCGGGGATCAAGCTCATAAACTGCCATGGAAGGAGGCATCGATGGAGCTAGAATCGGTGGCGTACTTGGCTTTGGGGTACGCGGCGGCGATGGGGATGGTGGTTCTATTGGGGAAGCGGAGGAGGCTGGAGATTTTGGTGGGGATCTGTCAGAGTTAGCAGAGGAGGCGGTGGAGCTCGAAACGTCAAGTCTCCTGTTGAAGGTGCGAGCCTCGATGGTAGGCGCTCTGGTTTTGGGAACCCAGTGTTTAATATTCGGAGGAGACCTGGTGTAGTCCTTTTTAACATGACCGGACCGGAAGCACTTACGGCATCTAACCAAATTAGTGCAACGTTCCAAACTATGTCCCATGCCAACAACAATCCCAAAAACTAGCAGCCATCTATTCCACGAGAAGATCTAGTCCTTGCAAATCTTGCACTATCTCAATGGGGGATTTAGATGGTGAGTCCTCAGGCATTGTCAACTCCAGCGTGCGGGTAATAGAATTTACTCCTTGGTCAGAATCATCATCTGAAAGCTCCAAAGGATTTTGGGCCGACCCCAACAAGTTGGGCTGCGGGCTGGACACATGCCCAACATGATTTGCATGGGAAAAGGTCAAACCATGTGACGTAACCAATCCCGAAAACTCTGGGAGAAGATCTCGGGGAGATATCGATCCAAACGTGACATCCGAAGAGGGCAAAACCCTCATTGGCGAGTTGACCGGAGGAGGCACTGGCAGCGATAGAAAATCAACCCGAGGGAGGTCAGAACACTCCTGAGGATCAACTGAATAACCAGCATCTAGAGTAACAATATTAATTTCCTCGGCAGTGGCTGGATAACGATAACCCTTGCAAGCATCATAATTCAGAAAGGTGGCAAAACATAGGGATTTTTTAACAGCATGTTTTGATGAACGCAAAGAGGATTTGTCTGGTGCATGTTTCATGGCCTCAAGCCCAAGGCGTGCTCGACGCTTAGAGGGACTGACTAGGGTCCATTCCTCCTGGCATTCAGCTTGCCAAAGATGAAACTCTTTCTCCCAATCCGGGCCACCATGGCCCCAAAGATGAAAGTAGCATTTGAATTGCGGGCAAACAAAAGATCGTTGATGCAAGATGAAGAACCCCACTTCTTTGCAACAAAAATTAAATGAAAAAACCCGGTCACGTAGACATGATACCTTGAGAGAAGAACAATATCCTCCGATTGCAGATTCCAGAGCCAAAGCCACGTTGTCCTCATCAAGCCAAAAGTTGTGACGTGCAAAGGACACCACCATGATGAAGTGGCCAGATCTATCAGAGGGATGTACCATGCAATGAAGAGAATGCCAGATCGCCTTTGCCATGTCAATCCCAGGGGAGAAGTCCAAACCCAGGGAGATGGCCGCGTGGACAGCCATGGAGATGACAACCAGGAGAAAGAGGAGACAGCGCCGGAGGTGATGGCCGGATCCAAAACCAAAACCCATGGAGGGAGATGGAGATCGCTGGCGGTGGGTGGGCTAGGGTTTAGGGGAGAGGTGGGAGTCGCCATCCGTCACTGGCTCTTGTTGTCGTGTTTATCAAATATACCTTTCACTTTGCCATCCTTCTTATCCGCCAAATACTTGGGGCAGTTCCGCTTCCAATGACCAGTCCCGTTGTTGTAGAAGCACTCAATTTCAGGCTTAGGTCCAGACTTGGGCTTCTTCCCAGGAGTAGCAACTTGCTTGCTATTCTTCTTGAAGTTCCCCTTCTTCCCTTTTCCCTTTTTCTTAAAACTAGTGGTCTTGTTAACCGTCAACACTTGATGCTCCTTCTTGATTTCTACCTCCGCATCCTTAAGCATTGCGAAGAGCTCGGGAATTGTCTTTTCTATCCCTTGCATATTATAGTTCATCATGAAGCTTTTATAGCTTGGTGGCAGTGATTGAAGAACTCTGTCAATGACACTATCATCTAGAAGATTAACTTCCAGCTCAGTCAAGTGGTTATGGTACCCAGACATTCTAAGTATGTGTCCATTTTGTAGCTATAGAACTTGTTGGAGACTTCATATCTCTCAACTCGGGCATTTGCTTGAAATATTAACTTCAACTCTTGGAACATCTCATATGCTCCATGACGCTCAAAACGTCTTTGAAGTCCCGATTCTAAGCCGTAAAGCATGGCACACTGAACTATCGAGTAGTCATCAGATTTAGCTTGCCAGACGTTCATAACGTCTGGAGTTGCTCCTGCATCAGGCCTTGCACCTAGTGGTGCTTCCAGGACGTAATTCTTCTGTGAAGCAATGAGGATAATCTTCAACTTACGGACCCAGTCCGTGTAGTTGCTACCATCATCTTTCAACTTAGCTTTCTCTAGGAACGCATTAAAATTCAAGGGAACGGTAGCATAGGCCATTGATCTACAACAAAATAGATATGCAAAAACTATCAGGACTAAGTTCATGGTAAATTAAAGTTCAATTAATCATATTACTTAAGAACTCCCACTTAGATAGACATCCCTCTAGTCATCTAAATGATCACGTGATCCATATCAACTAAACCATGTCTGATCATCACGTGAGATGGAGTAGTTTTAAATGGTGAACATCTCTATGTTGATCATACCTACTATATGATTCACATTCGACCTTTCGGTCTCAGTGTTCCGAGGCCATATCTGTATATGCTAGGCTCGTCAAGTTTAATCGAAGTATTCTGCATGTGCAAAACTGTCTTACACCCGTTGTATGTGAACGTAGAGCTTATCACAACCGATCATCACGTGGTGTCTCGGCATGATGAACTGTAGCAATGGTGCATACTCAGGGAGAACACTTATACCTTGACATTTAGTGAGGGGTCATCTTATAATGCTACCGCCGTACTAAGAAAAATAAGATGCATAAAAGATAAACATCACATGCAATCAAAATATGTGACATGATATGGCCATCATCATCTTGTGCCTTTGATCTTCATCTCTAAAGCACCGTCATGATCTCCATTGTTATCGGATTGACACCTTGATCTCCATCGTAGCATCGTTGTCGTCTCGCCAACTATTGGTTCTACAACTATCACTACCGCATAGTGATAAAGTAAAGCAATTACATGGCGATTGCATTTCATACAATAAAGCGACAACCATAAGGCTCCTGCTAGTTGCCTATAAATTTTACAAAACATGATCATCTCATACAATAACTTATATCACATCATTTCTTGACCATATCACATCACAAAAAGCCCTGCAAAAACAAGTTAGACGTCCTCTACTTTGTTGTTGCAAGTTTTACGTGGCTGCTACGGGCTTCTAGCAAAAGAACCGTTCTTACCTACGCATCAAAACCACAACGATTTTTCATCAAGTGTGATGTTTTAACCTTCAACAAGGACCAGCCATAGTCAAATTTGATTCAACTAAAGTTGGAGAAACAGACACCCACTAGCCAACTTTATGCAAAACAAGTTGCATGTTGGTGGAACCGGTCTCATGAACGTGGTCATGTAAGGTTGGTCTGGGCCACTTCATCCAACAATACCGCCGAATCAAAGTAAGATGTTGGTGGTAAGCAGTATGACTATTATCGCCCACAACTCTTTGTGTTCTACTCGTGCATATCATCTACGCATAAACCTGGCTCGGATGCCACTGTTGGGGAACATAGCATGCAATTTCGAAAAATTTCCTATGATTATGCAAGATCTATCTAGGAGATGCATAGCAAGGAGAGGGGAGAGCGTGTCCACGTACCCTCGTAAACCGAAAGCGAAAGCGTTAGGTTAACGCGGTTGATGTAGTCGAACATCTTCGCGGTCCAACCGATCAAGTACCAAACGTACGACACCTCTAAGTTCAGCACACGTTCAGCTCAATGACGTCCCTCGAACTCTTGATCCAGTAGAGGGTCGAGGGAGAGTGTCGTCAGCACGACGGCGTGGTGACGGTGATTGAGGGAGTCCTGGATTAAGGGGTCTCCGGACAACCGGACTATATCCTTTGGCCGGACTGTTGGACTATGAAGACATGAGATTGAAGACTTCGTCCTGTGTCCGGATAGGACTTTACTTGGCATGGAAGGCAAGCTAGGCAATACAGATATGTATATCTCCTCCTTTGTAACCGACCTTGTGTAACCCTAGCCCCCTCCAGTGTCTATATAAACCGGAGGGTTTTAGTCCGTAGGACAAGATACAATCATACCATAGGCTAGCTTCCAGGGTTTAGCCTCTCTGATCTCGTGGTAGATCTACTCTTGTAATACTCATATCATCAAGAAGAATCAAGCAGTACGTAGGGTTTTACCTCTATCAAGAGGGCCCGAACCTGGGTAAAACATCGTGGTTCCTGCCTCCTGTTACCATCCTCCTTAGACGCATAGTTCGGGACCCCCTACCCGAGATCCGCCGGTTTTGACACTGACATTGGTGCTTTCATTGAGAGTTCCACTGTGTCGTGACCATAAGGCTCGATGGCTCCTTCGATCATCGCTAGCGATGCGGTCCAGGGTGAGGCTTTCCTCCCCGAACAGATCTTCATATTTGGTGGCTTTGCACTACGGGCCAATTCGCTTGGCCATCTGGAGCAGATTGAAAGCTACGCCCCTGGCCATCAGGTCAGATTTGGAAACTTGAACTACATGGCCGACATCCGTGGAGACTTGATCTTCGACGAATTCGAGCCCATGTCGGACGCGCCGTACAGTCTTGACAAGCATGACGTAACTCTGCCGTCGGACAGTATTCGGGAGATCGCATCCGCAGCTACTCCGTCCATCAATTCGGAGCAAGTCACGCCATCCGATAGCAGAGGGATGGACCCCTCCATGGAGGCCGCACTTTTAGTGGTGATAGAGCCGGATACTGACTTCACCCCTTACGAGAGCCGTGTCGCCAAAGCATTGGATTCATCTACGGCCATGGACTCCGAGCCGCTCATATTCGTGCCTGTCGAATCCCACTGGGCGCCGATCATGGAGTTCACCTCCGCAGACATCTTTCAGCACTCACCCTTCGGGGATGTGCTAAATTCATTAAGGTCTCTCTCCCTGTCGGGAGAACCTTGGCTGAACTATGTCCGGCAAGAATGGGATGCGGACGACAAAGAAATTCGCTGCCCACCCACCACCCACTTAGTAGCCACTGTCGACGACTTAACCGACATGCTCGACTTCGGCTCCGATGACTTTGACGGTATGGACAACGAAGCTGGAGACGAACAAGATCCACCACCCTCAGGGCACTGGACCGCCACCTCATCATATGATATATACATGGTGGACACCCCCAAAGAAGCCAATGGCGATGAGAAGACGGAGGATGACCCCTCCAAGAAGCATCCCAAGCGCCGACGTCAGCAGCGCCGCCCTAAGCCCCACCATAGCAAGAACAGCGATAATAATAGTCCACGCGACTCTGGAAGAGACGACAACTGCACCACCACGGTGGCAGAAAACGATCAAGATGCAGACTGCAAACATAGTGCGGATCCGACATCCGAACACGATGGCGCCAAAGATAAGCCTCATCAATCCCTATCTAGGGAAGAAAGCAGTACTGACGAAGATGCACCCATCATCCCGGAAACTCACTTGGAGCAAGAGAACCTCCGCAGAAGGCTTACTGCCACAGCGAGAAGCCTGAAGAAACAGAAGCAAAGGCTCAAGGTCGCACAAGATATGCTCAACAGCAAGTGGAACAAAATAACAAAGTATGATGGAAGTTACCATCCAAAAAGCTACCCAAAGCGCAAGCTATTACCGGAATTTGATGATGAGGCCTTAGAGCCCATACAGCCGAAAAGTGATACGGCCAACCGGACGGATCCACCACCCTGTGAATGCAATAGAGCGGCTAACAAAGTCCCGCATGAGTCAACACATGATCTACGTGAAAACTTGCATCAAAAATCTGGCGCGACCAGATCTATCTACGGATCTAGGAAGTGCGCTACGGTACACAACCAACACCAAATACTACCACCGTCCGAACACCATGGTGCATCCCAATACAAGGGTGCCACAAACCCCTTATGTTTCGCTGATGAGGTGCTGGATCATGAATTCCTAGAGGGATTCAAACCGGTGAACATAGAGCCGTATGACGGAACCATAGACCCTGGAGTCTGGATAGAGGACTTCATCCTCCACATCCATATGACTCATGGAGATGATCTCCATGCCATTAAATACTTGCCCCTCAAGCTTAAAGGGACAACTAGGCACTGGCTGAAAAGCCTCGTCAAAAACTCAATCAGAAGTTGGGAGGAGCTCGATGACGCTTTCCGGGCCAATTTTCAAGGGACTTATGTCCGACCTTCGGATGCAGACGATTTAAGTCATATAATCCAACAGTCCGGAGAGTCCGCCCGAAAGCTTTGGAACAGGTTCCTCACTAAGAAGAACCAAATTGTCGACTACCCGGACGTCGAAGCCTTAGCAGCTTTCAAACACAGCGTCCGAGACGAATGGCTCACCAGACACCTCGGTCAAGAAAAACTGAGAACAATGGCAGCCTTAACAAGCCTCATGACCCGCTTTTGTGCGGGTGAGGACAGCTGGTTGGCCCGTAGCGGCACCAGCAAACCAAGCACATCCGAAGTTAGGGATGGCAATGGTAAACCACGACGCAACAAAAACAAGCACCGAAATAAAGAAGGTAGCCCAGATAACACGGCGGTAAACGCCGGATTCAGGGGCTCTCGACTAGGTCAGCGGAAAAAGCCTTTCAAAGGCAGCAGAGAAGGACAGTCTGGCCTAAACAAAATTCTTGACAATCTCTGTCAGATTCAGGGCACCCCAGACAAACCTGCAAATCATACCCATAGAGAATGTTGGGTCTTCAAGCAGGCCGGTAAGCTAAATGCCGAACACAAAGGGGAAGAGACACCAAGCGAAGATGAGGATGAACCTCGCCAGCAAAGCGCTGGAGGACAGAAAAAGTTCCCACCAAAGGTTAAAATAGTAAACGTGATCCAGGTGACAAAGGGGAGAAGCTATCATGCACCCCGATGCACACACGCCATAAAGCCCGTCACCCCTAGGCTCAACCCCTGGTTGGCCTGCCCGATCACTTTTGATCGTAGGGATCACAATACAAATATCCGGCGCGAAGGACTGGCGGCCTTGGTGTTAGACCCAATAATAAACGGGTACCATTTCACAAGGGTCCTAATGGACGGCCACGGTGATCTAAACCTGATATATTAGGACACAGTCCACAAAATGGGGATAGACCCCACACAAATAAGCCGCAGTAATACTACCTTCAAGGGAGTTATACCAGGCCAAGAGGCCCGCTGTACGGGCTCTCTACCACTAGAGGTGGTATTTGGTTCTCCCGATAACTTCCGAAGCAAAACGTTAACTTTTCACATCGCTCCACTCCAAAGTGATTATTAAGCACTGCTCGGAAGAGCGGCTTTTGCTCGTTTTAACGCAATACCGCATTATGCTTTTCTCAAGCTCAAGATGCTCGGTCCACGAGGCGCCATCACAGTTAGCGGAAATACCAACCGTTCCTTATGAACAGAGGAGGACGCGGCGGCTCTAACAGCCGCACATTAGACGGCCTCACCAACCAGAAAAATGGCAGATCGTCAAGACCACAGACACGGTTAGACGAGTCCGGCGCTCCATCATACATAAATGAGATTGGTTTTCAAACCCTCATAAAACGATACCAGGGGCTTCCTGCGTGTAATCAGGGCCAGCCCGGCTCAACTTAGCTTCTCTGGAATTTTGATAATTCATTCTTCTTTTCGGCACGACAACTTTCACCTAAGTTCTTTCCTTTTGCAGATGACACTCGTGCTACACCCGTCTAGGACACTGCACAACGGAGACACAGGCGCAGACGTGCAGTAGGGACCCGCCCAAAGGTTCCTTTTTAGATTAAGACCCTACATAAACCTTTTCTACTGTCTCTTGTTGCTCACATCCTCCGGATACTTCACACAACCGAGAAGGACACCGGCGTTATTGGCATGTCGCCACGACAGGATTTTGCACGTACCTGAAGATATGAGGTTTCTTATAAAGGGCATTTTCTAGCCCGGTATATGTTATAAAGACCAAACACCTTAGGGAGTGTTCGGCGTCGCGAGTTAGGCCCTATATGCATCAACTCTGAATCATGTCTTTGGTCAAATGTTGGGTTTTCCCAGCTCCCACGTTTTGGTACCTTACGTTCTGTTATATCGGCTAAGGTAGCACTAGGAGAACTACTGCCATTGTGCCCTGGTTCATCCGTATGAACACCTCAGTAGAGAAAGCCGAAAACTGACTGTCTTGATATAGTGAGAGACTGGTCAACCACTTGATGACCAATCGGAATCTTTGGGATTCCTCCGCATCAACGAAGGGCCGTTTCCCGGGCATGTACGTACGCGCACCATATTCGGACGAGCGCAGAAGTACCAGGGGCTATATAGTAGCCCCACCATCAAACTCCTATGGCTAAGTGAAAGTGTTAAAGCAATATAGTCCAATTGCCTCGTTCGCTACGCTATCACCTCCTTAACGGACCAAGACGTTGGATCAAGTGTGGATATGCATCTTTTGCGAACACCCCTGCATTATATGCGTGGGGGCGGAAGCCGATGATTGCAAACTTTCAGGTTATATACATATATACATAAAGGGCCGCACAGGAGGCATCATAATACTTCCGGGAAAAAGTATAAATATAGCCTTGATTAATTCAGAAAAACATTGTTTGTACAATGGGACTACATGTCACTGGAAAATAATATTCTTCAAGCACTGAGCCTCTATCGAACGAGCGCCTTCAAGGACTTCTTCAAAGTAGTGCTCGGCAGCAACTCGGCCTATGGACGAACCCGGTGCCGCAACAGTGGTGGCCTCCATCTCCGCCCAGTATGTTTTGACACGGGCAAGGGCCATCCGTGCACCTTCTATGCACGCTGATCTCTTTACAGCATCAATGCGTGGCACAGCTTCAAGGAATTGTTGCACTAAGCTAAAGTAGCTACTCGGCCTTGGCCCTCCCGGCCACAGGTGATCCATAACGGACCTCATGGCAAGGCCGGACAACCTATGGAGCTCGGCCCAACCGGTCAATCGCTCATTTAGCAGCAGCGGACGGACTCGAGCATGAAACTGTGACCAGAACAGCTTTTCTACTTCAGGACCTTTCTGATCCTTGAAGTACTCGGCTGCGTCAGCAGCAATTGCAGCCAAATCCATGTACGCGTCCGCAGAACTCCATAGCCAGTCCAGAGGAGCATATTTCGGATCTCCGAACTTAGTCTGCAGCAAGAAGGGCTTCCCAGACACGATATCTGCAGCCTGATTTAGCTCCTCCTTCGTCGCTCTAATTTTGGAGCGGGCTTCCTTGGCGGCCACCCGGGCCTTCTCCAGGTCCGTCGCCTTCGCCCGGTCTTCTTCTTCAAGAAGCCGGTAACGGTCAGCAGCTTCTTTTAACTCTACAACCATATTGGCTATTTTGTCCTTGCTCTCGCAATGTGCGGCCTGTTTGGCCCTTAACTCTTCGACCGCCTTTAAAGCGGCCGCATTGCTACTCCTTGCTTGCTCCTTGCACTACAAAAAAAGACACATCCGTGACATTTTGGGCCGAACAAAAAAAAATTTGTCATACATATGACACTTCTATGACGATAATGTGACAAAACCCGGTATCATCATAGATGTGGTGGGCTCTTACTTCTATGACAAAAAATCATGACGGAAAATGGGCTTTTCGTCCTTGGCGGGCCGGAGACGCAGCTGCATGACATTCTTTGGGCCGTCCATGACGGAAAAAACGTGGTAGAAGCGAAGGGGAGGAAAATTTCAAGGAGTTCCCGGTTACGGTGGGAGGTTGGGGGCCGAGCGATGCGCATTTCTCTCGTACACGTACGCGCGTGTGTGCGAGGCGTTGGCTCTAACTGAACCCGAGCGAGGCGTTGGGCTCTAACTGAACCCGAGCGATTGCACTGCAGGCTACGCGTTACTGAACCCGAGCGATCGATCGATGGATATTAACTGAACCC